>NC_134697.1:45446684-45746684 GCF_050947455.1 Rhinoderma darwinii | reverse complement strand
AGATAAGCTATCATAACCTATTTTTTGTATTTTCATGTACAATAAAATGTGTAACATCTGGTAGTTTTCATATAAAAATTGGTTGGAAGATACTTTCAATATTGTATGAGGAAATTGCATTGAATTGTGAGTATCCCCAGTGGGTGCAGGAACACAGTAGAGCCAATTATAATTCTATTACGATATTTCATCCCTCTATAAGCATGAGCAATTCTGATACATCAAATTCAAAGCTACTGCATGCTGCTCTGTCAGCAGAATACAGGTGCCATTTATGCCAGGCATTGACGAATGGACCACTTAGAGTGGTAGTTGCAGTGTGTTTGCAGGAATCTTGACAGTCTCTATTTATAATCTCTATAAATGCCCCATTAATGTAAATAAGGAGAAAAAAAGAGAACAAAGCGCAAAAAGTGCATGAAACAATATATAAGGGGTGATGTAAGGATGGTCAATTATGCTGACCTGGTGAGGTTATGCTGGGAGCATAACATCCAATGTAGCATATTCCAGTCATCCACCTAGGTAGAATGGTTGAGGTAGGGGTGCAGCCTAAGTTCCGATCCGAGGGCAGTACCAGCCTCGATGTATATACAATGGAGATCACCGAGAGAAAGAAGCGGAATATTCTCGGGCGCAGCCGTAGGTGATATTCTTCGTAATCGTATCTATCCGGTATTCACACCATGACAAGCAGAGTCAGGTGGGGTTTAAAGGGAGATTTATTTGTACAGAATAAAATGACGCGTTTCAAAGCCGAACTGGCCTCTTCATCAGGTTAGGTATAAATGATTAGATACGATTACTAAGAATATCACCTATGGCTGTGCCCGAGAATATTCCACTTTTTTCTCTCCTTGATCTCCATTAATGTTAATAGCTGAAAAAGGAGAAAAAAATACCTTCCCATCGTGTAGAATGACAGAATTAGTCAAAGAAGGTTTTATCCATTTACTAATCTCAAATGCAACTGCCCTGTTTCAAACCACAGAGATCATATATCCTTGTTATCATCTCTGTGGTTTGGCAAACTAAATTGATTCCCGCTACGCATTACGTTAGAGATCAATGAATGGATTAAACCTTCTTTGACTACTTCTGTCATGCTCCACGATGGGAAGCGCGTTCCAGGTATTTTTATCTTCTTTTGCTACCACCTCTTTACTGAAGTCTAACAATTCCAGAAGGCAATACGATGGAGACGGCAGCAACCGTGATGCTAACTAACATTGTTGTGACTTCACACAACTCCGCAATGTAAGCGGCCAAGATATTGTTCTCTGCCATCAGCGTAATTCTTCTCTTCATACATATTGCCTTATGACATGCTTTGCTTATGTTCCCTAGCGCTCTACTTTTCCTCATTCAAGTAATTGTAACTGGCATCATTAAACACCGGAATTGGGAAACTTCTATAGGTACATCCATGTGCCCCAACGATGTTACAAAATCACGGCATGCGGCATCACCTTCTGTGTTATGGAGGCATTCTTTCCTTGAAGAATAGTGCAGATACATACACACATATGCACAAGGTCGAACAGCTGGAAATATTACAAGTTATGGAAATAGTGTTATAAAATGTAAAGGAATTCTTAAAATTAAGCCTTTTATAAGTGAAACTCAGAATCAGGTACCTTTGTGGTGTTGCATTATTAGAGATGTCATGTAGTGTTGTTGTTTGCTTACTGAATATATCATCCGGACTTACCCTGAATCATTTGCTGCACCGATAAACACGTCTTCGAGTCAAATATTCCCATTTAAACTTAATGGGCTGAGAACACAGATAAAGCATATGGAAGTTTATTGCATGTAAAGGGATTTGTCATTGAAAAAAATAATGGTAACCAAGCACTATAAAAGTGCAAATTAAAAAGGGAACTGCATGATAGACTGGGGAATTGTAGCCCAGCGAGTAGGAATAGAGCTTCTTTATGGGAATACTAAATGCTTTTCAAGGCTACAAGATAAAATATCATGTTGCATCGTTTTATGCAGCATTACGTTTTCTCCATTAACAATCTTTTTCTGCTTGATTTTTAACCTGAAGATTCTACAATTTTTGTTCTCTTTATTCCCTGTTGTACTATAGGAGTTTAGGGCAGCACGGTGGCTCAGAGGTTGGCATTGTTACCATGTAGGTCTAGGGTCCTGGGTTTGGAGCCAAGCAAGGACAACATCTGCATGGCATTTGTATGTTTTCCCCGTGTTACCAACCACTATGTAGAAGCCATCTGGAAGAAGACAAGTATCAGAACAGTACATTAAGTTTTCCCACTATGTGATGCCACAGGACTTCATGTTTTGTCACTACGGTTGTCCTCCATAAGAGTTGCATTGCACATCTGGAAACTTCAACGTATGAACTATTTTAAGAGGGGTGGAGAAGGGATTTACCATTGCATGGGTCCCGCAAGGAGATGATTCAGTGGGACTAAAATGGAGACAATACAATATTTCTGAGAGCAGTTTTATTCTACCGAGAATGGTTGTCATTTCCCTACTCCCACCCAACAGTGAAGTACCATAGACATCTACTACCCTGGGTGGAGGACCAGAATTCCTACTGATGCAAACAAAAGCACGGACAGGGATTGTTGGCTGATCACTCCCTGCTCCATGACGGGTGCATGTTGAGTGCTGTACTACATGTTACCAGTACTAAACTACAGCAATGAGTCACAGCTCAAGTTGACCCTATATTGACGGGTACGGAGCAGAATGGGTGCACTTGACTTTTGCGCATCCACCTAGAACTAGTGATAACACTGTAAATAGTTCATATCAAGCCCCCCAAGGCTGACATTGGCAGATTTTTTTCTTACTGTACTGCAAAATTCAGTTCTTGGTCACACATGGTTGTTGAAAATGTGGGGGTAAAGGTATTCTATTGCTATATGATTTATTGGCAATAAAATTTAATGTTACTTATAACAACTAATGCAAAAGCTTTTGCTGTAACACAAAACCCTCACAATGTAACATCTCATAATCTATAATTGTATTTTTAGCCAGCAGTCAAATCTTCTTTTTCACGGTTCACTGTACATCTTTTAACAGATATTGGGCATAGTTGATAGGAAACGCGCTCAGTTCCCTTAGGATATCAAGTTTTATGCATCTTACGGTACATTAATTCAAATAAGTCTTGTCTCATCAACTTGACACTTGGTAGAAATGATCCTGTTGCTTCTCAGGTATATCAGTCCCGAAGTCTGTTGATATCATTGGTGGGTGCATCTTCAAATATCTGCTTGTGGTCCCTTAGGCCCAATTTTCTCAGATATCTGAACTCTTTGTCAGGTTGATAGACTTTAAAGTCATGGCTGTCACTAGACTATGACAACAACCTGACATGTGTTGACATTATACAAGACAATACTACATAATGTAGTTGTGGGCATCTACTTGAGAAATTGCAATAAAGGGATATCTCACCTATTATCTTATATATTTCAATACATCATGTAACGTTAATCTATGTACTAGAGAGCCCACATATAGAGATCATAACTATCTAACATATGTAGACAACCTAGTAATGAATGGCCAAAACCAACAAAAAGTCGACCCAAATGTTAAACAACAGAATACTGATTGGAAATGTTCCTGGATTAAATGATTCTCTCAGCCTAGTATGGGCTGTGACATGATTGAAAGTGATCACATGTTGTAGGGGTAATCTTCACACATATGCAGATACGATAGATAGATAGATAGATAGATAGATAGATAGATAGATAGATAGATAGATAGATAGATAGATAGATAGATAGATAGATAGATAGATAGATAGATAGATAGGTGGACGGACGGACATATAGATAGTTAAATGTCTCTTGCTCTCTATTACACACAATATAAAGAATGAGGGTCAGTACATGACATACTCCCTAAGGCCTGTTCGCAGTTCCAAAGAGGTGATGTCAGGCTGCAGGTGTACAAATGGGGTGGATGGAGTTGTATAACTATTCTAGGCAAAACTCTTTTTTTTTTCCCAAATTTGCTTTTATTTTTTTCTCCTTTTAGACACAGCCATTATTGTGACAAGCACTTGATATTGTTTGCAATGAACTAATAATCAATCTACGTACATTGGTAGCAGAGCTGAATTTGTCACTAAACTGTTTGATTTGCACACCATGACTTGTTTAATATTAGATCAGTCGGTTTACCTGTAGTAGTTGGGGAAAACGACAGATAACACAGGTAAGGCCCCATGCACCCGACCGTGCCCCTAATCATGGTCTATGATTACAAGCACGGACGGCTGCGGACAGTCACCCGCATTTGCGGGCCGTGCTCCCGTTATAGAGTATGGGAGCACGGTCCATAATATAAGAAAATAGGACATGTCCTATTTTTACGGAAACTTTCTACGGCCTGGACACCTTTCTGTAAATATATACGGGAAGGTGTCCGTCGGCCATAGAAATGAATGGGTCCGTAATTACGGTCCGTAATTACTAACTGTAATTATGGATAAGAATTGTACCATGGGTCATGGAAAGGGAGTGGAGGGGAAAGCAACCACTAGTCCCTTCTGTCTTGGGAGGCCAAACTGACCCATTTTAATCTTGCTACAGGACCCTATCTCTTCTCTAATAAATTCTGCTCTACAATGACAAACTCAGCTCTACTCCTTCTGTAAATGTGCGTTTAAAGCTTCAATTAAATCTTGCAATTGATTCTAGACATGTTACTAACTACCACAACCATTGCTTCTCAAAAGAAGGTAAACAGATCAATTGTATTCACCACCACCAACAGAATTAGTCTATAGCAGCAATAACCGTAAAATAATATAATCAGAGATAGCAGAGCACATTATACATGCACGACTTTCCTGATTCTACAGGATATTATCCCCTGACTAGAAAAGGTTAATAGATTTTATTAAATTTTTAGTAGTATTAAGAACACAAACACATTTGCTAGCACAATCAATGCAGGTTACAGAGAATATTATTGTATGATGTGATGGAGACGCTGCTTTAGGCCCTTGGGAAAATTGCTGTTAAAGGAAAGCCGCTACAATGTGACACGTTTAAAATTCTCATTTAATAGCAATAATGTTTCTTGCACTACAAAATATATTGTTACATTGAATTCCTATTGTGCATGAAATTGTTTTAACAATGAAAAAATGACTATAAAAAAATATTTATAGTAACGATTGCGATACGTGCGACGTAAATTCCATTGTTTTCTTATTACTAAATGATAAGAATCAAATACAAATAAAACGTGAGGAAGGTTTTTAACCAAGGGGTAATAATTTGCTGTGTTTTGTCATTAACTTTTATTTTGGTTTTAAGTTCTGTGTAGAGAAGTATTTGATATTTGATATATTCAAGGTCATATGCAGGTGAATGGTATTCATACAGTTTTGACGTAGTTGGTTTGACACGTCTACTACAAAGGGTAGAGGTAAATAAGATGCTATCAGATTTCAGGAAGTTTTTTCCCTGAATTCTTAGAAACCTGACTCCACTTTCCAAGGAGTCTGTGTCACGTGACCCCTCGTAGCTCAGCTGAATGGCACAAATCTTGCAGAGAGGAGTGCCATATGTGGTATGCTGTTTTCCAGCACCCTGATGGGCACTTTTGGAGGCCATTTAGTGGTGTAGGTTTACCCAACTGTTTCATGTTATTAACTGTGTTTTTCTGGGATTTACATTGATGGCTTAATCTATACCTTACAACTTTTAAGAATCTAAAAGGGGGACAACCGATGCAGACAGTGATGTCAGTGGTTCCCTCTAGGAGCAGATTCCGCTCCAGGACAAGCCATTGACTTCACTGTCCATATATGGACAGTGACATCAGGGATTTTCTCAAAGAGCAAAATCCCTGGCAAGAGCATCTGCAAAGCTCTGGCAGGGGATTCCGCTCCATGAGTAGCCCCTGACGTCACTTCCTATATACTTGACAATGACGTTAGGGGTTCCCTCTAGGAGTGGAATCCCCGGCCAGAGCGTTGGCAATGGGGATTCCGCTCCAGGAGGAGCCCCTGATGTCAGTGTCTATATATGGATGCAGATATATGGACGCAGGCAGATACAGTTGACAGCCGGACAAACCACCTGCGGCTCCGGACTTCGGGATACTGCCCGGAATCCGGGACTTTCTCGCTGAATCCAGGACAGTTGGGAGGTGTGCTAATCTTAGGGTAGGCAATCAATGTGTGATCGGTGCCGTTCTCACCCCCATGAACCCCACCAGTTAGCCCATGAACATACAGCTGTGTCTGGTACTGAGGATCTTTCCATTAAAGTGGAAATACTCTTAAATGGGTTGTCTGAGATAAATGAAAGCAACTGCAGCAAATGTTATTTACCTGTTAAATCCCCGCTGCTCCAGCGGCAATAGTCTAGCGTCCCCCGCCGGTACTGCATTGATTACGTCACATACATCATTCACGTGATGCTGCAGCCAATCACTGGCCTCAGAGATGTTGCTTGTATGTAGAGCACAAGACGCTGAGGCCAGTGATTGACTCAGCGTTCACGTGAATTATGTATGTGATGTCATCGCTGGCGAAGTGGGGCCGTTAGTGACCGCTGCATAGTGTTTTTACGGCGGCCACTAATGGGCTTTATTCCGATGCAATAGCCTTTTTACGGCGCTGCATCGGAATAAGTAAACAGAGCAGGGAGCTGTCAAATCTCCCTGCTCTTCTCAGCTACCAGAGGTAGCTGAGGACTGGGGGCATCCCTGCTCGACTGGGTGAGATCGATATTAGTATCGATCTCACACGTTTAACCACTCAGATGGGCGCTCAACAGCGAGCACCGCATCTGAGTTGTTATGGAGAGAGCGAGTGAGCTCCCTCTCATCCCATTGACACCCGGTGATAAAATCACAGAGTGTCTGTGTTTCCGATGGCAGCCGGGGGCCTAGTAAAGGCCCCCAGGTCTGCCTGCAGTAAATGCCTGCTAGGTCATGCCGGAGGTATGACTTGGCAGATGCCTATCTGTTTTACACGGACAGGCATAATACACTGCAATACAGAAGTATTGCAGTGTATTATAAATGCGATCGGATAATCGCATAGTGAAGTCCCCTAGTGGGACTAGTAAAAAAGTGAAAAAAGAAAAAGAATAACCCACTTTTCCCCCCTTACAAACTGCTTTTTTATTAACAAATAAAATAAAGTAAAAAAGTTACACACATTTTGTATCGCCGCGTCCGTAACAATCCCAACTATAAACTTATTACATCATTTAACCCGCACGGTGAACGTCATAAAAAATAAAATAAAAAAACATGCAAAAATTGCTGTTTTCTTTGAATCCAGCCTTAAAAAAAAGTGATAAAAAGTGATCAAAAAGTCGCATCTACTCCAAAATGGTACCGATAAAAACTACAAGTCGTCCCGCAAAACAAAAGCCCTCCTACAGCTGCATCGGCGAAAAAATAAAAAAGTTATGGCTCTTCAAATATGGAGACACAAAAACAAATAATTTTGAAAGAAAAGTGTTTTCACTGTGTAAAAGTAAAACATACAAAAACTATACAAATTTGGTATCGTTGCAATCGCAACAACCCACTGAATAAGGTTATTGTGTTATTTATACCACATAGTAAACGGCGTAAATTTAGGAAGCAAAAAAGTGTGGCGAAAGGTTTTTTTCTATCCCCCCCCCAAAAAAAAAGTTAATCAATAAATTCTATGTACCCCAAATTGGTGCTATTAGAAATTTCAACTTGTCCCGCAAAAAACAGGACCTTATACAGCTATGTCGACGCAAAAATAAAAAAGTTATAGGTCTTTGAATGAGATGATGGAAAAATCTTAAAAAATGGCTTGGTCATTAAGGTCTAAAATAGGCTGGTCATTAAGGGGTTAACAAGTGAATAACCAACATTTACTGCAGTTACTTTGTTGGTTTTCTTTAATGATGAACATTTTAATAATGATAAAATCTGGGAATATTACTCAAACGAGAAGTAAATGGGTGTACCCAGATTTTATTGGTTCTTCACCCCTGAGCACATACTTCTATGACTGACGCCTGCTATACCACGATCTTTATGTCCAATCAGATTGCTGCAACAGATCTACCATCACCATGGCTGATTTGTTACCATGTCTCAGCCAGGAATAGAATTTGTCACAGCAGTTTATAATGGTAAACAATGCAAATTGTATAAAAATTGTCTGGATGTAACATTATGGTTGTATCATTTTGTGTCATATCATAAACATGTCTAATAGGTATTCATCTTAGATCCCAGTATGACGGGCTCACAGCTTCTCACCCTTTCCAATAATAATCCCAGGTTAATCGGTCTGCTTTGTGTATGAGTAGCAATAAAATAAGGACAATTCATGATAATTGTAGACAGAATTCAGAGGGGCTTGAGGCTATTAAATTCTATGGTGTAGACACTTGTATGGCAGTTTACTCACCGTAAGCTTATTGTATTTGTGGATCAGTGGATTCCTTGACACATGCAAGTTTTAGCTGTAATGCGTCCCTGAGGTATACTGTGTGAAACGGCCTGACTACAAGGCAAATGATAATAACATAATCCTTTCTGCTCTATTTTTGTAGACTCACTATGAATGTGGAGAGTACATTATCAGACAGGGTGCTCGAGGGGACACTTTCTTCATCATCAGCAAAGGGAAGGTAAGCTCCCTTCACCTCTTGAAGTCTACGCTCCATCTGAAATCATAATAACGTACTTAGGGAATTCAATGCCAATCAAATATTTCCTCCAAGCGCTTTATGGTTTCAGTTTATTACATTTCATTAATGCTGCTGGCGTGAGGTTTGGGCGAATGGACTGAATTGGAGACAAGGTGAGATCCAGTTCAATAAATATGTCTACTATAAAAAAAAGACGTTTGTAGATATAACTCACAATAGTCTAGTGGGATGCTATTTACTAAACTTTGTGGATTCCATTTTAAGTTCAGACCTTAAACACAGACCTTTAGTAGCTCGACATCTTCAAATGCAACTGTCATGCAAAATGTGTATGCAGCTTTCATGAGATTTACTTGAGATTGTCACGTGACAAAGTAAAATGGCAAAAAGGTATACAAAAGTTGTGTGGTAGTACAATTAAAGCTGAGCCATGACAACAACTTGTGTTTAGACACTGCCTTAAAGTGAATGTCTACCCTTGACTGCCATTTTATTTACCTAAATAGGTCCAAACTTCTGTGTGAATACATGTCTTAATATATCTTTATAGAAATCAGAGCTCAGTTTTACTGATACAAAGCCCCAAATATAAACATTATAGTAAAAAATATGCTGGCAGACACCACTAGAGGGAGCCTAGGAGCTTACCGTATACATTTATTCATTTAACTTAATAATAAAACAGTATGTAGTAAGCTCCTAAGTTCCCCCAGTCAGACAGATAGAATTTGATCCTAAGGTTTTAGAGCTCTGTTTCAGAAAAATTAGGGTTTGATTGCTATAAAAGATGTATTAGAAAGTGAATCAGCTCAGAAGGTTTCACCTAAAGGCATCATTAAGATTTTATACTTTGGGAATTCTGAGATACTAGGTTAAAGTGAACAATTTCATTTTTTATCAAACAAGATATATATATTTTTTCATTAAAACAATGGGCCTTCTGTTCCATGTGCTTAATCAGGGGTGAGGGGGGGGGGGGTGTCTGTCTTGTTTAATTTGAGAGAAATTAATATTTTGATTTTCATGATCTTTGTGTTAATATCTGAAATTTTGAATAATGACAGAATAAACTATTAAAAGAAAAAAAAAGACATAAATAAAAACAATCTAGTTCTATTTAAACCCATACCAAAAACGGGAATCGAAGAAAGCAATTATTTTTCAATATCATTAGTAACTATTTAAGGAAAAGATGTTACTTAAGGGCTTGTCCACACGCTCCAGAATTGCTGCGTTTTTTCTGGCCGGAATTTCGGCCAGAAAAAACGCAGCAGAATACAGTAGCAGCATAGTGGATGAGATTTAAGAAATCTCATCAACATGCTGCGTAAAATTTCCGAGCCGAAATTGACCTGCGTTGCGTAATTTTCGGGCCGCAGCACCACCACCAAATGTCTTGTGAACCTCCACCTTTTAAAACCATGTTGTTTTAAGGTCCAAAATGCTATGCTGACTAATTTCTTATTATATTTTTATAGTGATCGGTGCTGTGTTTTTATGATACAAAGCTCCAAATCCCCTGTATATTCAGGACTATGTATATGTGGGATTAAAAGGGTTTTACCAGAATCAACAATTATCAACTATAAACAGCTGAGTACAGCGTTTGGATGTTTCCGTCAGTCCCATAGACATTGAATGAAGCAGTGAACGGATGCTCGACCACCGCTGCATTCAAACTCCTTCTTACTGCGGTATTGCCGAGGAACGAGGTAGTTTGGGTACCCTGTTCTCATGACCGGTGGGGGTCTTAGCGTTGGGGCCTCCAGCGATCAGATATTTACCTATAACACCTATATTTACCTATATCACCTATTCTTTGGATAAGTGATAATTGTCGATTCTGGTACAACCCCTTTAAAATATACCGCTCTGCCTGCAGCTGCCGCTAGAGGGAGCATGGCAGCTTATTCCATACTGTCCTATAAGTTCAGTGAGCAGGGGATTTGGAGCTTTGTATCAGAAAAACAAAGCTTTGACCACTATTAAGATATATTAAGAAATTAAGCAGAACAGACTTTTGAACCTTTTTAGATAGAAAAAAACTACAAAATGGCATTCAAGGGCGGAAATTTACTTACGTTTTTGTTTGGAGCTCTAGTGTTATTCACTCCTAATGACCAATTAAAACCAATAAATTCTCTGAACATGTAACCTGTTAGCTCTATATATCAATCTATTTGACATCTTTAAAAAACATTTATCCAGAGGAAAGTTAAAACATTTTGCAAATAACTGTCCAATTTATCTTGAGAGGCAGAAAAAATCCTCACTGACTCAACCGGAATCAACACATTGAGTTCAGAGCAGTGGCACGCCTCGGTGGATTACAGGATTGTATTAAATAGGGCTGTATAACCTTTTGCTGTTACGTGGCATGAAAATGTACCGTTGTTCTTGAGCCCATGGACTAAAGTAAATTTTGGTGGTCTTGACAAGCACTCCATCTTCATTGCCAGTTGACTCTACCTACTATCAGTCAATCTCCTCCCATCTTTCATGTGATAAATGTTTGAGAAAACAAATACTTCTTTTTGACAGGTAAATGTAACAAGAGAAGATACTCCGGGTGAAGATCCAATATTTCTCCGCACTTTAGGAAAAGGTGACTGGTTTGGAGAAAAAGCTCTTCAAGGGTAAGTTGCAACAGTTGTTTTTGTTTCATTATTTATTTTATCCTATATTAAGTTTAATAGGTATAAATTGGCATCCCACAAATAAGATGTGGTGGTATTACCCTGTGTGTAATGATCAAAGTGAAGTGACAACACAGGAATAATAGTCCCAGTGACGTCATAGTGTAGGAATTATGCACACTGGGTTCATAGTCACCTTGTATCACTATACAGGGTGAATGCACAAATTGATGTCACAGAATGGGAAAATGCTGACAGTGATGTCACAGTAATAAACACAGTAAAGTTGTAGTATAGGGTTATGTCACACAGTGATTTTACAGTATTGCAATGATGTGGACAGTGATGTCACAAATCTGGTATACTATCACATAACAGGAATATTAAACATAGTGATGTCACAGCTAAGGACCACAGTTATGTGACAGTACAGGTATGATAAACACAACATCATAATACAAAGATAAGGCACACAGTTACAGTATGTCACAGTACAGAGGTAATGAACACAGAGATGTTACTGTACAGGAAGAACGGATCATCAATTCACAGCACAAAAGTAATAAACATTATGATAGAGCTTAAAGCGAAACTCCACCTTTTATCATCATATCATTTTTAGGTCCCAAAATCTGTGCTGCCACTAGAGGGATCATGTGAGCCTTCCGTATACTGTCTTATAATTGAGTACAATATATAACACTATGCAGTACACTCACATACTCCATCTAGTTGTGGCTGCATTTTATATTTTAAATGTAAGGTTATGCAGGGGATTTGGAGCTCTGTATCAGAAAAACTGAGCTCTAACTGCTATACAGATATGTTAAGAAACTAATCGGCAAAGAATTTTTAATTTAGAAAAAATGGGGTTCAATGATGGACATTGACTTCAACACAGTTATGTCACAATAAATAAGTAATGAACAGAGTGATGTCACAGTAAACACTGATTTTCTTTCCCTTATTCAACAGAGTAG
This sequence comes from Rhinoderma darwinii, assembly GCF_050947455.1. Taxonomy (NCBI): domain Eukaryota; kingdom Metazoa; phylum Chordata; class Amphibia; order Anura; family Rhinodermatidae; genus Rhinoderma; species Rhinoderma darwinii. The sequence goes on along the minus strand of NC_134697.1, from coordinate 45,734,405 downwards.
CCATTTGCCCCCTCAGGTCCTAGGGCAAGTGCAACTGCCACCTATACACCCCCTATAGTTACACCCCTATGTATGCATATAGCCATTTTACGAATCAACCAAATGTTCTCTGACATATATTTCTGTCATGCTACTCCGACAGAAACCCATTCTTAAACTGCAAGTATAAATGATCTGTAAAAGCCAAAGCCATACGTGGTGTCTAAGTAATCCTTCATCAGTCCTGCATTTACTAATCTGACAGGCGCAAAGAGCAATATAGATATCCATGAAGCTTCACCTCTTCAGCAAAGATCAAAAAAGTGTGTGCGATATCCTGTAGGCAAAATTTGAATAAGCCGATAAAGCAACCAAGAAGAAAATACGGCATAAAATACGGTGTGATACCAATATATGAAAAATATATGTTCTCTATTATTTACAATATACAAAAATAAGCTGCAGACAGTTTCTGAATGTGGCAATTTTAGTATTCTTCCCAAGTTTTGTTTATTTGATATTTTCCTCTTTTTGAATTGTTTTCCACTAAGATCAATAGATAGCTTTTAGGAGAACATAATTTAACATTCTTCTCGCTGGGCTTGTGTTTTCTAACAGTTGTGTGGAACAATATAAAAGAGCATGAAACAATTGCTTGGCTGATTCAATCTCGCTTCTGTGTCCTACAATTGATGAAGTTTACCAAGTCTGTGGTTCTATCAAGTGAAATAAATGTTAAAACTAATTCTTTGCAAGTTGATACATTAAAAGGAGGAACAAGGTTAGAATATTTTTTGCTAAAGGCGATATGAAATTTAGGATTTCTCAAGCCTTAAAGGTTATGTACAACTTTGAAAACGTTAGTTTTTGTTTTTTTTTAAAAAAAATGTGTATTAGTACGATTGGTCTAACTTTGTAATTACATTTTATTAAAAATTATTTTTACTTTTTGAGATCCAGCTGCTTTGTATCCTGTATATAGAGCAGCTGTATCTTGCGCTGAGACCTGAATCTGTCAGGTCAGAGGGACTGATGGGTACAGTGACAGCAGGTCCTGCGTGTCTCTGACACGCAAGATCGAGCTGTTACAGATCACATCTGAGTTCATAACTTTTTTTAAATCAAACCAATTTTATTGATATGAACACAGAAAAGAAATAACATAGTAACATTCACATTTCAATTTTCCAACATCGTATACAATAGTGACAGCATATCAGGAAATCCCCAACTTCCCCCCTTTCCCCCCTCCCCGCACGGCCCCCCACTATATCTCCGCCCTTTGTTTCTGGTACCATTCCTGGTCAGAGCACATTTCTCTTATCAAGTTTTCCCCACCACCCCTTTTTGCTCCAGACTCTATCACCTCCAGTTCCTCAGATGACTCTCGCCCTTATTCTGCTCAGTTCAGGTGTCAGCACCTCAGGACAGGCCATCCATCTGCTCCATTGTTTCTCAAATTTTTTTTCCGTGCCCCTTTTAGAAAATATCTTATGCTCCATCAGGATATTATAGTTCAACATTCCTACAATTTCCCTCATCCCTGGTGGCTCCTCATCCAGCCAGTGTTTAGCAATGCATTTCCTTGTTTGATATAATATCTTGGCAATTGCCAGGTTTGCCATTCTGTCACTCTCCAATTCTCCCACCGCTCCCAACAACATAACTTTAGGGTCTGCCGCCAATTCCTGACCATACACCTGCTTTATCAGATCCAATATTTCCCCCCATAGGGTCCTCAGAGCCTCACATGACCAAAACATATGCAGTATATCTGCCTTCTCTTCCGTGCACCTAGGACATTTAGCATCCGCTCTAATACCCATCTGTTTTAATACCCACGGGGTGCGATACACTCTATGTATCAGAAAGAGTTGGGATCTCCTCTGCGCCAGACTGAGTGATAACTGACATGTGGACGCTAATATCTCCTCCCACTCCTCCTCAGTCAATGGACCAACATCCTGTTCCCATTTCGCTTTTACCAGCACCATTGGGTTTCCCAGGTGTTTGGACAGTAAGCTCCTGTACGCCATTGAGATCAGGCCTTTGGTCGTGTCAGCCCTTCCCACATACTCCAGGACCCCAAGAGCACAGACCGTCAGGTCCACCACATGCGCCTGCGCCTGTAGGGCATGACGGATCTGCAAATATTGATAGAACATATTGTGCTCTAGTGGAAATAGGTCTTTCAACTGCTGAAATGATCTCAACCCGTTATCATCATACAAGTGTTGTATTCGTCTAACCCCTGCCAACTCCCATTTTTGCATGCCCTCTAATTGGTATAATTCCCACAGGACCGGATTATGCCATAGGGGAGTATATTTGGTGCACATTCCCACTCCCAGGATCTGTTTGCATTGCCACCATATTTTATGTATCAGGAGTAACGTTGGTTTAGCACTCGCCAATCTCTTAAAGGTGTGCGCTTCCAGACTCTCTAGTGGGTTGAGTCCTCCCCCCATATATGACAATAAACGTGCACTGGAACCCCAAGTCTCTGTGTCCTCCCATCCCTTAAATTGTTGGCTCTGGGCAGCCAGGTAATATATCCAGGCATTTGGCAGCGCGACCCCCCCTTCGTCTTTGGGCAATTGCAATTTCTCCAATTTAATCCTTGGAACCCCTTTTTTCCAGACCAGATCCCGAAAGAGATTGTGCAATCGTCTGAACCAGTGCTTAGGTATCCATACTGGGGAGTTATGAAGAATGTATAAAAGTTGAGGCATAAGGATCATCTTGATTAGGTTAGTCCTCCCCAGAGCAGAGAGCGGGAGCCTGTTCCAGGCATCCACCTTATGTTTCACCTTGAGCAGCAGTGGTGAAACATTCAAAGACATGTAGTCTTGGACCCTAGCCGTCACCTTAACCCCTAGATACGTAAATTCAGAGACTATCGGAATCCGGAGTCCCACTCCAGTATCTACAATATTCACTGTGTCAAGTGGCATCAGAGCAGATTTGGTCCAGTTAATATTTAATCCCGAGAACTCCCCAAACCTTGTGATCGTATCCATTACTACCTGCAGTGTATTCTCAGTGTCCGTCATATATATTAAAATATCGTCTGCATATAATGAAATGTTTTCCTCCATTTCCCCATATTGCAAGCCTCTTATACGCTCCTCCTGTCTTATGAGGCACGCCAGTGGCTCCACCGCCAAGGCGAATAGTAATGGTGACAGTGGGCACCCCTGTCGCGTACCCCGGGTCAGTGAAAACTTCTCAGACATTGCACCATTCACCCGTATGCGGGCTGTAGGGGCCACATACAACAACTGTACCCACTTCACGAAGTTAGGGCCGAATCCCATCTTTTCTATTACCCGCCATAAATACCCCCATTCTACGCAGTCGAACGCTTTTGCAGCATCTAACGTTAGCACCGCCCTTCCTCCTTGCTCATCCGGTGTCGCCTGAAGATTTAAAAACAGCCGCCTGAGGTTGACCGCTGTCGATTTGGAGGGCATGAACCCCGATTGGTCTTCATGCACAACATGCTGTACCACCCTGTTCAGCCGCAGCGCAAATATATTTGCCAAAATCTTGACATCCGATGTCAACAAGGATATTGGTCTGTAGGACTCCGGTAATTGACTGTCTTTCCCCTCTTTTGGGAGAACCACTATCGTAGCCTCATATAGGGAGTCTGGTAGTTTACCTCTGTCAAAACTATCCTGCAAAGTACTCAAATATTCTGGCGCTAGTTCCGTCCCATATTCCTTATAGATTTCCCCCGGTAACCCATCTGGACCCGGAGCTTTCTCATTTGCCATATCTCTTATCGCCTGTTCCAACTCCTCCAGTGAAATAGGGGTCTCCAATCTTTCACGGTCCTCCCGGCCCAAGGTAGGCAAATTAATGTTTCCCAGGTACTCGTCCAGTTGCTGTGTGTCGTAATGCACTTTGGATGTATATAGGTCAGTGTAAAACCTCTGAAATATGTGCAGGATTTGCCCCGTGTCTGTCTCCACCCTCCCCCCTCCCCCCTAAGGCCATGAATGAAATTATTACCCCCATGTGGTTTTGCCATCCTAGCGAGTAATCTCCCCGACGTTTCCCCTTCTTCATAATATTGCTGTTTAAGGAATAATCTTTTATTATCCGCCATTGTTAGTTGGTGATTTTTTAACAACGTCTGTGCCTCCACCCAATGTCTAAGTGTCTCCTCGGATCCCTCTTCTACATGTCTCCCTTCTGTTTCTGTCACCCGATCCTCTAAACTTTCTCCCAACTGCCTGGATTTAGTTTTAATTCGTTTAATATGTTGAATGAATACTCCTCTCAACCAGGCTTTCATGGCATCCCATAACACTCCCCGCGGCACTGACTCAGTATTAAAATTAAAATATTCTTTAATCAGGTTCCGTATTTCCTCGCCATCCATCAATCGTAACCAAAACGCATTCAGCTTCCAATTCCCGTGGTTCCTGGTATGCCTTACACCCACTTCCAGCGTCACCGCCATCGGAGAGTGGTCTGACAATGCCCTCTGTAGGTACTCTATTTGCGCTATGTACGGCACCGCTGAAGCTGTGCATGCAACCAAGTCTATTCGCGAAAGTGACTGAAATGTGGATGATGCACACGAGTACTGCCTCACCCCTGGATGTTTATCTCTCCAAATATCCCGCAGACCCAATTCCTCCATTAATCTTCCAAAGGCAGTCAGGTCTCCTCTTTGCCCTCCTCCTCCTCTATGAAACCTATCCAACCCTTCAGACATCACTGCATTAAAATCCCCCATCACAATTAGCAGTACCTCAGGCCACCTGGAGAGTTTCTCCGTAACTCGTTTCAGTACAGTGCTAGAATAAGGCGGAGGGATATACAGAACTACCAGAATACACTCCCAGTGATATATAGTACAGTGCACTCCCACATACCTCCCCTCCTCATCAGAAAAGGACGAATGACAGACAAAGGGAAGACTCCTGTGTATCAGCAAACTCACCCCCCTGGAATAAGTCGTATGAAAAGAGTGAAACCCATGTGCGATCCACACTCTCTGCAATAAGGATACAGACTCTCTAGTCAGATGCGTTTCTTGCAGCCCCACTATCAGGGCATTTTGCTGTTTAACCCAATTAAAGATTGCCTGCCGTTTCCTAGCTTCCCGTATTCCCCGGACGTTCCAGGATAGACATTTAACCGATCCCATCAGGCGCCATATCTTTAGGAAATCTGTTACTCCTCCAGCCTGCTCCAGTCAAGATATTAGGCAGTGCGTTCCCTCCCTCCTCCCCTCCCAACAAAACCTCCCCTCCGAAAAGGGTCAGAGCGACATGTACTGTCTCTCCTATCCAGCAGAAACGCACCATAGTGCGAACTTTTAACATGCCCTACTGGCATCTCTCTTTGAACCGTTTAACTTTCTCACCACTTCCAGTGAGCGCTGGCTCCCACTGCTATTCGCATGTATTAAACAATCCCACACAATCAGTAGAATTTACAGATACATTAGGTACCCAGTAACAATCCCTCAATAAAATTGCCGTCAGGTGCGGCCATTTTTGTTAAAAGGATACCACCCTGCTGTGTTTCATACAAGGGTGTTCACACACTTCGGAGAACTGCATAATAACATATAATATGCTACAGTCCCGCAAACGCCAACATGGCTCTATACTTCACCGCCCAGGCGGGCTTTAACGCATCTTCTTCTCCAGCCGGTCTTCGCAACCGTGCCTCATTGCTATCCAGTCATCTTGCAGCCTCTCTGGGATTTTCAAAGAATGAAGCAGTCCCAAAAGCAACCACCCGCAGTTTGGCCGGATACATCATGGAGTATGGTATGGACAAGTTCCTCAGACGTTTCTTGACATCCCAGTATTGCAGCAGCTTCTTCTGTACCGCCGCGGAGAAATCTGGATAAAAGGATATTTTGGCGCCATTAATGGAGATATCCTGCCGTTCCCTTGCCTTCCTCAGTATCTTATCTCTGTCCTTGTAGTGCAACAGCTTCACTAAGACCGGCCTCGGGGGTCTCCCCGGTGGTCCCGGTCTGGTAGGTACTCTGTGCGCTCTTTCAACAGCATATAAAGGAGACAGTTCATCCCGGCCAAACTGCTCCAGCAGCCATTTTTCAAAAAACTCATCCGAGTTATTGCCCTCCGTTTTTTCGGGCACTCCGACCAAACGCATGTTGTTTCTGCGTAGCTGATTCTCCAAATCATCCGCCTTAGCCTGCAGGGCCACCACCGCCAAGGACTGAGACTGCACATCCCGCCTGAGCTCCGGCAGAACATCTTCCACTTCAGACACTCTCCCTTCAATAACTGTGGTTCTTTCTGCCACTTTCTGTAAGTCATTCCGTAACAGCAGTATATCTTCCTTCAGGCTTCCCACCTGCCCGGTCAGCACAGATAAAATTGAGGAGTTCTGCTTTACCGCAGCGAATATATCAGCAAGGGAAGGCTCCTCCACCTGGTCTCTCCTGCTATGCGTTCTGCCGCCATCTTCCTCCACACGCCTGTCCCGCCGCTGACTCCCCAGCTCTTCCTCCTCCTCACTCACCGTGTCCTCTCCCAGCACGGAGTATCTGGAACCTGAGGCCATGCTGTCTGCCTTCCCACTGCCAGCCATCGGCTTCTTGCCTGCTGCAGATCCGCTCGCACGAGGGGTTCTTGCAAATCTCTCCAGCCTGTCTGCCGCTTCAGACCGCATGTGCCTGATCCTGCATTCAGTCTCCTCGGCGCCATCTTGCCTTCTCGGCCCCGGACCCGCCGGCGGCGTTTTTTGCTTCTTAGAGCGGGTCATTGCAGCTGTATTAAGCGGTACCGACTCCTCCAGCCTCCCAGCCTCCAGATCGGTGAATATTACCGGGTATTTCAGGGATAAACAGTATTTTCAGGATGAATACAGCAGGAGCTCCAGCCACACACGTCCTCTTACATCTGCTGCTAGGCCACGCCCCTCTGAGTTCATAACTTAGATGTGATCGATAACAGGTGGATCCTCCGAGTCAGAGACACCCAGGACTCTCTGTCACTGTCCCCGTCAGTTCCGCTGACCTGACGGATTCATATCTCATCGCAAGATACAGCTGCTCTGTATACAGGATACAAAGCAGCTGGATCTCAAAAACGATTTTTTTTTTAATAAAGTGTAATTACAAAGTTTAAAAAATAATGTAAAAAAGTTTTCAAAGGTGTACATAGCCTTTAATGTTCATTATTTTTTGGTGCTTATATACAATATAAGTGCAGTCGACTCCGCTATTGATTCCATCGTTAAAACGGAAACCAGCCGGAATGGTGACGAACGGAAACCATTAGCAATGTTTCCGTCACCATTGATAGTGACAGAAACGGAAGCTGGGGTTTCAGTTTGACTTTCCGTTGCGGGGTTCACCTGACGGAAACCTCAGACGGAACCCCGGAATGGAAAGCCAACGCTGATGTGAACAGGCCCTTATAGTAAACCTATATTCTTTTCCCATAGTGACCATCTTTCCCCAAATTTGCAAATCTGTCCTTTATCTTCATAGTACAGTTTTTCTGAAACAATCAGTTTCTTTATTGCTCTGATCCAAGCCTCATATCCTGAGGTATCACCAATTACCACAAATAATTATACTTGCCGCTTGCAAGGCTTTTAGGGCCACACCCTCCAATTTTTGTCTACCTCTTATTCCCTTATTGGAGCCCAAGATCATATTTACTTCATTCCACGGATTTTGTGTATTGCAATTTTTATCTATCTCTGCTATAATCTTCCCCCAATAAATATGAAGCTTAAAGCAACACCACATCATATGAATTAAGTCCACATTCGCGTTTGCACACCTTGGGCATAGAAATTCCCTTTTTGGATTGAACTTTTTCAGTTTTTTTGGATCGTGATAAGCGTCATGTATAACAAATAACTGAGACATTCTAAAGCCATTGTTTCTGGTAGTCACTGGGCAGAAGCAGAATATTTAATTACCAGCAATCACATCTGAATTTTCAGGTTTTCAGTGGAATTTAGACTTTCTTTTAGGAATATGATTTTCAAATATGACCTTATATTTTATATTTAGTACTTACAGTACATGGACCTCCATAATTTTGGAAAGAATTGTAGGTAAAAACATGCAATTGATTTTGACTCTGTGTATGCTGGTACCAGCATTTATAGCTTTGCAGTCTGAATTAAATGGCTTTCACTTCTTAAATGATAATTCTTCTGTACCCTGTGTGAGAAATAAAAATGTCTTTAAATATCTTCTTTCTGTCCTGCATGGTACAGTTCTTTTAAAAAGCATTCAGCACTTGATAACAGATATAGGTTGCTTGGCTTTCAACAGGTTATCATTTATGAATTTCACAGGCTGTACCTCATTGCAGAATAGAAATATATTCCCGCAGATATTCCTATAAGCGTAAAGTGATCCGCATACTACCAATGTGTAGACTATATTTGTAAATTGTTTTCTACTGAAATGTCAAATAATTTATGGTCATAAGCCAACACAATTATACGTAAGAGCAAAAACAAACTGTAGTGTGATCAGTGGTTTCTGCATATTATGACCAGTAGAGTACTGTTAACAATTTACATCAGTCTCTAATCAGAACAGACTGAGACTGGACCACCCTTCCCACCCCCCCACTATTACTGATGAGTACCCTATTATACTAGAGAGGTAGGTGAAGTGGGGAAGGAGGAATCTTCCATCTCACCGATCCAGTCAATATCGAATGCTCACGGATCCTCGTGGCGGCACACGCTGTAATTGAAGCAAAAGGAAGAGGCTCTGGAACCAGCGCTTGATAATAAAAGAGAAGGTCTTCCAACGTTATTTCATTCCTTTAAAAATTCCAACTGCAAATAGGGGAAGGGGGTTGCAAAACAGTTAGCCTACGCATTTCATACCTATCCCACGTCCTTACTCAGGCCATGAGTAAGGTCGTGAGATACGTCTGAAACGCGCAGGCAAACTGTTTTGCAACCCCCCCCCCTATTTGCAGTTGGAATTTTTAAAGGAATGAAATAACGTTGGAAGACCTTCTCTTTTATAATCAAGCGCTGGTTCCAGATCCCCTTCTTTTTACCCTATTATACTTCATAGATAGTTTTAAACCTGAGTGAGTATTTTATTATGTGTAGAGCAGGTTCAGAGTGCATTCAGAGTCTCTGTCTAAGTTTCCGACGCCCTTTTTGATATTTTTGATGACAAGAATAGTACAGACTGCAGCACTTTTTTTGTTGCCAAAATAACCGGAACCCCAAACAGCAACCCAATGGACCCCATTAAAGTCCATTCTTTTCAAAACTGATACGGCATAACTGTCATGGCTTCATTATAAACTGAAGCCATGACGCTATATTGAACAAAGGGATTTCTGACAGGAAATGTAAAGTCATTTAATGTAATTGCATTGGTTTTAAAAGATACTGGACTAAAAGTTAAATGGTTTGTGATCTGATGTAATACAGCATTTTAATGATGAAAGTGGCCTTGAAATGTGAGCACTCTTTGAGTATTCTCTTGATTAATGTTAACTTAGAGAAGAATATATATATATATATATATATATATATATATATATGTGTGTGTCCGTGTGTTATTTATCCTTGGTTTGCATCTTACATATTATAGTTTGGATGGGCACGTTATTTTATTGTTGCCACGCTGATTGTATCATTGTACCGCATCATTTTGACAACCATTTTTATGACCCTGGAAGGGGTTGTTTGATCCCTTTTTGTTAGAAAGGTTCAGCTGTTAAGCTGATCCCAGGATATCTCATTGCTGAGACCCCCAGCATTACGCTGCAATCAGTGGTCAACTCGGCAAGAAGTGTTCAATTCCTTTGAATTCATACTGCAGGGGAAATGAAGCATTACACAGATGCCATTGAAATTGATGGGCTGCATGTGTAATGATCAGACGTGAGAGACACTCTTTATAGTCACTCTCCGCTCTGACTTATAGATGAGGGTCTTAATGACTCAGAATTCCCAAGTAGAGTATGTGAATATGGGTTTTCTAAACCAGACAAACCCTTAAGATATTTATAGTCTTCTCTTATTCCATTCCACAGAGGCAAGACTGGAAAGTAACAATAATTCCTCTGGGGTTGGATAATCAAGAGGCATCATAGATGTATATATGTATGTTTTAGGAGAAAATATACAGTTCCCTTATTAATTAAATGTATATAGTGTTTCATTAACCGTTGTATGTTGCAACCACTTTGGTGAACTCAACTTCCATAAACGCAAGCAGTACTTATTACTTTTGTTCAGATCCATCTAGGCTGATGTCGTTTATGAAGTGAGCAAAAAAAAAAAATCAAAAATGTAAATCAGCGGAGAAATAGTTTTTAGATAATTCTCTTTTAAAACAAATTTAGGGTTCAGGGTATACGGCAGATTACACTGCACATTTGGAATTTTTTCTGTTGCTGTAATGTCATTCAAGTGAGAAACCAAATTGTCATTTTTGCAATGAAATGGGCTATTACTGGATCATTAGTTAGGAGTTTGCCTAATATAACTGAGGAACTCCTTAATCTTTGTAAATGAGTTGGCACAATCAACAAGGGAAAATTAGAAGAAACTAAAATTTGCAGAGAACGTAGAACAAAAAGACGTTTGTTGGCAATTTGGACTTATTTACTTGCCTTGAAAATTACTATGCACATGATTGAACATGATTATAGGCATAATAACTTTCTTTCCAGGGTAGAGTAATTAATGTGTACAAGGAATGAATAATCAAAAAATCTAAAATTGCCATTCAGATGATATTTTAGTTAACAATTTTTTAAAATTAAATGTGAGCACCACCTAACCAGTAATTCTGCGCCTATTACTAAAATTAAGTTGGAGTTTTAGGGCATGTTCAGATGTAGCGAAATTGCTGTTGAATTCCGCTGCGGACAGTCCGCTGTGGAAATCCGCAGCAGTCGTTTTTTTCCATTGGTTTCTATACCATTTTAGGTAACTTAGTTCAGACGCTGCGGAAAATAACAGTGGGGAATTTAGGCTGCGGTGCAAATTTTTCACGCCGCAGCATGCACAGTCTGTTGCGGAGAAGCAGTGGATATTCACTGCAGATTTCAGCCTTTGCAATGCAAAGGCTGAAATCTGTGTCAAGTCCGCTATGATATCCGCAACGTCTGAATTACTTGTCAAATATGCAAATGTTGCTACAGATTCGTTGCGTAATTGTCGCAAATTTGTAGCAACATTTGCAGCGTAAAAAATCCACCACGTCTGAACATGGCCATACTGAATGTCTTATTGATAGGTGCATTAATCCAATTTTTTAATTAATTTACATGAAATAATTTTGGTTATTACATAATTACAGAATCAGAAATTATACAGATAATTTTTTTTATCCTGTTTAACAGACAAACATGTTTATAAAAAGTTACATAAAGGAAACATATAAACCATATGCCAAAGCACTTAGTACCTAGAGGTCTGTATTAAAGATCCATAGGTACTAGAACATGCCAAATTTGTTTTCTTATGGAATTCAAATGAATTTGTGAGACAAAATTATATAAAATCTGAGACTCATGGAGGGATTGTATTGGCCCATAGCATAGCAGGCTATTAGTCCTGTATTATGGATCCGTGCTACACAAATTCGTAATATGATAGTGTGCATGAGGTGTAAACGTAATAATGCAGTTACCTGGAGGACCTTCTTTGTATTCACCATGGCTAAAGCTATGAGGTTTTAGACCAACTAGATTTATGTCAATGTATGACAAACATAATTACATCGTGTATTGAAATCTAACATCATTTATATTCTTTGTATTAAAAAAAAATATAGAAATTCTCACCCCTCCTTCCAGGTCTTCTTTAACCAGTGCCCTATGTTTCTGATTTTTGGGTGTTATGTGCTGGAGGAGCAGTGGTTGGTATGGTCCATGCAGGTTAGCCAGTTATTCCCAGTCTTATTGAGCAAGGCTGCCTAAAACTTGCTAACTGTTTGGCCAACATCTATCTATCTATCTATCTATCTATCTATCTATCTATCTATCTATCTATCTATCTATCTATCTATCTATCTATCTATCTATCTATCTATCTATCTATCTATCTAGAATCCCACATAAACACTAACATTTGTCTCTGGGAGAGTGCACGTTACTTCAGTGGGGAGGATGAGTGGCTGTATACATCTCAAATGGGTTAAAAATCAACCTTTTCGACCATTAATCCCCATACACATTAGGTGGGCAGATCCCATTTAAATCAAATGGATTTGCTCATAATTAAATGTATATGGCTATTTTAAGCCTGGTGCCATAACCAAGACTCCGGCAGCTCTGCTGCATGGCCAACAAAATACTATCTGAGAACTGACTTGACAGACTAGACCATCCCATACCCTGTAAGAGAGATTTGAGAGGAGGAGGCCAAGCTTTAAATTGTATTTAGATTACAATAAAGTTTGGGATAAGACAATATTCACCCAGTAAAGAACTTTATGGGTGTAACTGGAAGCATGTTGACACAATGGATTTCGCAGAAGCATTAGCAGTTGGGTCTTGGCTAAAATATTGAAGTATTTTCTTTTTTTTTTTTTTTTTCTTATTTGTCACTGATTTTCACTGGTTGTTTCAAAGGCAGAAAATGAAATAAACATAATTTCTATACTGAACACATTCCCAGCTATAAATCAGTGTAATGATCTCAGGAGCAAAATCTGAACTCCATGTTATAAGGTGAACGGCTGTGATCAAGAATACAAATGACTTAATACACTAAATAAAGGTTAATGCTCCCAAGTCACAAAAAAACATTTCAAGTCAGAAAACATTACAGTAAAAACCCCAACTTCAATGTGAAACATAAATACGGCCTATTATAACAATAGTATGTATACTACATGTGTTCTAAACCTTGCATAGAAGTAGATGATGTAAGGGAGATACATTTAGATTTGAATTGCCTGTAGTCAATAGAATGAGGTGCGCCAGAAGGACAAATAAACCAGATGCTTCAGTTATTGTTCTGTTTTCCACCTGGACTGTCATCTTTATTTGCAATTAGTTTCTAAATTTCCGTTGTTCACAATTCAATTGGACCTCAATTACACCTTAGCATAGTACGGTGTCCTTTTATGAATACAGGACAATTACACCATGATGAGGTTGGTAACTTAGGAAATTAATTAGGTGCTAGTGAGCTACACTTTGTGATGTTCTAAAATGTGTTTTAAACTTTGTCCTTGGTCTTCATCCCTGTGTGACAGTATGACTTAATTTTTCTTAATTTCAGTACAGTATAAGATTTGGCTAAAATTTAGATGTTTTAACACTTTTCATCAGGATGTGTTTAGATACTGTATTCTTTTATTTCTCGGCTATATTTTCATTTCACACTTGTAATTTATGTATATACTCTCAACAACAAAACACAGTAAAGGTCATTTAACCCCTTTCCTCTTTGGCCACTTTGACCTTCCTGACAGAGCCTTATTTTTCAAATCTGACATATATTCACTTTATGTGGTAACAACTTCGGAATGCTTTTACCTATCCAAGCTATTCTGAGATTATTTTCTGGTGACACGTTGGACTTTATGTTACTGGTAAAGTTTGGTCGATACATTGAGTATGTAATTGTGAAAAATACCAAAATTTAGCAAAAAATTGCAAAAATTTGCATTTTATTCAAAGTAAAGATATCTGCTTGTAAGATAAATAGTTATACCACATGAAATCATTGCTAATTAACATCCCCCATATGTCTACTTTATGTTGGCATTGTTTATTGAACATCATTTTATTTTTCTAGGACGTTACAAGGCTTTTGAACTTTAGCAGAAATTTATCAAATTTTCAAGAAAATTTGAAAAGGCTTTTTTTTCAGAGACCAGTTCAGTTCTGAAGTGGCTTTGAGAGGCCTATACAATACAAACCCCCATAAGTCACCGTAAGGAGAAAAGATAAAGGGACATATAGGGAACCTAGCGATATTCCATAACATTCAATGATGGGAATACCCCTTTAATGTGAAAATCCCTGCAAGATTATTTATGGGTCACTTGTGCTTGTATAGGAAACAAACTGGAAACAAACTAATAAAAACTTTACTTCACCTAAATGTTGTGACTTAGGGCATGACCACACGTGGCGGATTTCCTCCGCAACTGTCCGCATCAATGCCGCACAGAATCTGCGTTGCAGATTCTGCAGTGGATCTGCACAAAATGTGCAGTAAATTGATGCGGACTAGCTGCTGCGGACTGCGGTAAAAGTACTTCCCTTCTCCCTATCAGTGCAGGATAGAGAGAAGGGACAGCACTTTCCCTTGTGAAAGTCAAAGAAATTCATACTTACCGGCCGTTGTCTTGGTGACGCGTCCCTCCTTCGGCATCCAGCCCGACCTCCCTGGATGACGCGGCAGTCCATGTGACCGCTGCAGCCTGTTATTGGCCTGTGATTGGCTGCAGCCGTCACTTAGACTGAAACGTCATCCTGGGAGGCCGGACTGGTGACAGAAGCAGGGAGTTCTCGGTAAGTATGAACTTCTATTTTTTTACAGGTTGCTGTATATTGGGATCGGTAGTCACTGTCCCGGGTGCAGAAACAGTTACTGCTGATCGCTTAACTCTTTCAGCACCCTGGACAGTGACTATTTACTGACGTCTCCTAGCAACGCTCCCGTCATTACGGGAGCCCCATTGACTTCCTCAGTCTGGCTGTAGACCTAGAAATACATAGGTCCAGCCAGAATGAAGAAATGTCAAGTTAAAAAAGCAAAACGCATCCGCAGCACACATAACATGTGCATGACAGCTGCGGACTTCATTGCGGAAATTAGAATCTCCATTGAAGTCAATGGAGAAATTCCGCCATGAGTCCGCAACCAGTCCGCCACTGCTCCGCAACAGACAGAGCATGCTGCGGACACCAAATTCCGCTCCGCAGCCTATGCTCCGCAGCGGAATTTTACGCATCGTCTAAACGAACACTGCTAAATTAAAGTGGAAGTCAATGGAGAAACGGCTCCGCTGCGGATTAACGCTGCGGAGTGTCTGCAGCGGAATTTAAGTGAAATTCCGCCACGTGTGAACCCAGCCTAATGCTTCAGATGTGGCTTAATATGGCTCTCGCTCCTTACTGTGTGATACAATTTTTAGCCAACACAAATAAAACTTTCAAAAAGTACATAGCATTTTTTTTTTTGGGTGTTTTGGTGTCTTAGTACAACAATGTGTATTGATCATGTAGCATTATAAAGCCTTTCAAAGACAACCAGGAATAATGAATTAAAATGGCAAAGCTTTGATCAGTCCTCGGCACTAAACGGTAATCCTTGTCTGACTTATCAGCCACCTGCCCTCTATGCCGCACTTCAAATACCCACTTTGCATTTCAAATGTCTTTACATCTGTTTATCAACTAGTAGATAAAATAACAACAGCTATTCAGTAAATGAATGCCTCAATAACGCAGTAGGTGGTCATAAGTTCAATGTTTATAGACTGGAAATCTGGTGACTTTCAGAATGTGAATTTATAGTGCAGTGTATAGCCAAAGTATTAAAAGGGCATAATGTAGATATTGATTGCATGACTAGCATATTAATTATATGTCATTAACTTTTATGATGGACTTTATGGGGGACTCATAACGCACTGTAGTGGATGGTGAAATGTAAGGAGCAAAAATTAGATCAAAACAGATGAACCTGTAACGGACTGTCAAACACTTATTCTGTAGTGTGACAACTGTGACATCATCTGATGTGTGACAGTCGCAGTCCATAGTAACACAGTGAATAAATCTTAACATATAGCCCCCCTTTGGTGATCAGCTGTTTGGGGTGCTCCGAATAAGGCACTTTCTTCACTTTATGACATTAGGGATATGACATAAACATTTATAGTCTTCTGAAGCGCTGCAATCTTTTTTGATCTACATAAAGCCTGTGAGTCCTAGATCTCTATGTACCATTTGGCAAGGTTCACAGACTGGTTTCATGTAGAGCCAGAGTCCTTTGTCAGAAGTGTATAGTAATTACTACCAAATCTAAGGTCAGTTTATGTGGCATTTTAGCAGCTTTTTTCATCTTTTTTGTGTATGCTAAAAATGAATCAGTTATAGGAAACTTTGAAGTTCTCTACATACAATGCATTTTTCTTTGTGGCTTGTTTTTGTCCTTTTTCCCCTCACCTGTAGATCTGCAACTGCCTGTGTGACCTGTGTTGCAGTTTTTGGAGAAGTTTTTAATGAATTTTTTTGTACTTTTTCTAAAAACACACACAAAAAAAAATTAAAAAATTTGAGCCAATTGGACGGATTCAGAACATACAAAAGCGCTGCCTTAAAAAAACATTCCTATACCATGTGTGTGAAACCACCCATAGAAGGATCATAATTGCACTTCTGCATTTTAGGTATTTATTCTCTTTAATGCAAGGGAACAAGATCAGGTTGGACAAGGGGAGCATATGGTTGTTTCTGTCTTGGGTTCAATACCCGCACATATAATACATACATGTCCATTTTATTTCAATGATTTGTTAAATTTTTTTTATTTATTTAACTTTATCATCCCTGTGTACTAACAAATAATGTCATAAAAATAATATTGCCCTACCATTAAAATGTTTTTTGGCCTTATTGTGGGAACGGAATTTCTTAAAGGTACACTAAAGCTAGAAATTAATAATAAAAGTGAACAGAACATATATTTGCCCAAACCTTACATCATGGTGCTGGATTTCTACATGTTCCTAAAACAAACAGTCGTGAAGAAATTCTGCAGAGAACACAGGGGTTCACCTACTGCTGATCTGTTCCATTTTGATCTGGAGTATGGCTGAGGGGGTGTGGCTTAGACAAGGGGCTGGACCTAACCATCTTTTTGTCCTACTGCATACAGGACAGAGGAGGGAGGCTCCTGCTCCAGCCAGTTGTCTTATAGCAGAACACAGTACATTGAGGAGGGGGCACATGGCTGATCTCCTGGGATACATAGAGAAAATATCTTTAAATATGTCTCAGTTTTAATTATTATATAATAAGAGACAAATGGGAACAGAAGAGCAGAGGAGATGAAGGAAGTGCTAAGATATATTTTTATTTTTTTGTTCATTTTCTATGTTTAGTGTTCCTATAAGATCCTCTTCACTATAGTGACATATCTGACTCTTATCCTTATAAATGATCCAGTAAAGCAAAAAGTGTTGAGGATTTTTCAATGCAGGGGAAACTCTTAACACATATTGTACTACCACTTAATGTTTGTCATTTAGGGACGTTATTTTATTAAATGATCAAGTAGCTGCGTGTCCTCCTGCACATAAATAATGCTGCATATGGATAACTTAGTTAGACATATTATGTTTAAGGGCATATGACATTGACATTTAGAGTTACACACTTGGCATATTAACATTAACATCCCTAGAGAACCAAGCAGTGCGTCAATCACTCCTCATCTACTGTAGCTTATGATTATTTTCAGAATTTTTAAATCGTCATGCAAAACTCTAATCAAGTGAATTCCTTTCTGTAGCATAGTGTGTACATCTAAAGTGATGTTATAAAACGCACCCTAATTGTGGACCATTATCCCACTAGGGAACAAGCAATTAATGTAGCTGACATTGGCATTTGTGACACAAAAAGAGCAGACTCGTTGAGCAAATTGGTGGCACCAAACTGCTCTGACCTTGAAGCTTTCAATAGCATTCAATCCCCTGCCCATAGTGTTGCGTTGGAGCAGACAGTGATTTAAAATGAGTGAACCATAAAATGTCCCCAGTTATGACTTTTATAACATCGGTAATTTTCTAGACTTATAATTAAATTTCAAGGTCAGACATGCTGTCTGATACTCATGGTCTCAAAATAGTCCACAAAATAAGGGTTAAAATGCAAAGTGTAATTATTCATTAATCAGAGAAATTTATATATATGCTTTATAGTAAAAATAAATAAATCCCAACTAGCTCTGTTTTATTATATATGAAGGACATCTCATATCTATCTATCTATCTATCTATCTATCTATCTATCTATCTATCTATCTATCTATCTATCTATCTATCTATCTATCTATCTATCTATCTATCTATCTATCTATCTATCTATATCTATCTCTCATATCTATCTATCGATCTCATATCTATCTATCTATCTATCTATCTATCTAATATCTATCTATCTATCTATCTATCTATCTATCTATCTATCTATCTATCTATCTATCTATCTATCTATCCCATATCTATCTATCGATCTCATATCTATCTATTTATCTATCTATCTATCTATCTATCTATCTATCTATCTATCTATCTATCTATCTATCTATCTATCTATCTATCTATCTATCTATCTATCTATCTATCTATCTCATATCTATCTATTTATCGATCTCATATCTATCTATCATCTATCTATCTATCTATCTATCTATCTATCTATCTATCTATCTATCTATCTATCTATCTATCTATCTATCTATCTATCTATCTATCATCTATCTATCTATCTATCTATCTATCTATCTATCTATCTATCTATCTATCTATCTATCTATCTATCTATCTATCTATCTATCTATCTATCTAATCTCATATCTATCTATCTCTCATATCTATCTATTTATCGATCTCATATCTATCTATCTATCTATCTATCTATCTATCTATCTATCTATCTATCTATCTATCTATCTATCTATCGATCTCATATCTATTTATCTATCTATCTATCTATCTATCTATCTATCTATCTATCTATCTATCTATCTATCTATCTATCTATCTATCTATCTATCTATCTATCTATCCATCCATCCATCTCTCTCATATCTATCTATCTATCTATCTATCTATCTATCTATCTATCTATCTATCTTCCATCTGTATCTATCTCTATATCAATTAAGTTATTAGAAAAGATTATGATGACTATTGTACAAACCCTTGTGTAGTGGGTGTTGTGGCTAGTATATAAAGCAGGACTTCAATAGATAATGTATACATAAGAGTAAAATGTACTATACAAAAAAGTTGTAACTTTTCTCTACAGCGAAGGGCTAATAAAATATAAAATTATAAAGCACATGCTTGTCACCACGCCAATGGCCGTGTATACCCCCTGAAGACAAAATGGCACTAGAACCAAGTGGAATAATTCTCTGAGGTTATCAGTGACACGTGCCTATTCCTTCTCACAAAAATTTTGCAGGGCACAGTCGATGGATATCCAACAGTGCATTGTCCAGAGCCTGATGGCCCAGTGTTATAGTCTAAAGGCCTACTTGACCTTGTAGTCTAGTTCCAGTGGTTTTTGACTCAATAGTGCAATGTCCTGCCCATGTGACTCTTTAATAATGTGCCTAGGTTCTGGTAAGCTAGTGGTTCGTTAGTCATGATTCTGGTTTCTTACTATTTATTGGCTGTTTCCTGATATCTGTTTTTTTTATTGATCATAAAATAAGACACTTAACTAAGGGGCACTTAACTTAACCTAACAACTAGGCAACTAGCCATGGGCGGCAAGGTCTAGAGATTCTTTGGGGTACAGAAAGCGAATAATAAATGTTTGTATTTTTGCATTTATACGCAAAAAAATATTTCTTATAAGGCCTCGTTCACATTAGCGTCTGGTTCAGTTCATGGGTTCCATTAAACCTTTCCGCCGGAGAAACCCGTGAACAGAAAGACAAACAGAAAGCATTGCTACCGTTTGCATTACCTTTGATTTCAATGGTAATGCTTCCATTGCAAATAGTTTCCGTTTGTCTCCGTTCTGTAGGTTTCAGTTTTTTGAGCAGAAACAATAGACTATTCGACTACGCTATTGTTTCTGCTAAAAATACGGAAACCTTACAGAATGGAGACAACCGGAAACCATTTGCAATGGAAGCATTACCATTAAAATCAAAGGAAATGCAAACGGAAGCTATGGTTTCCGTTTGTCTTTCCGTTCATGGGTTCCTCCAATGGAAAGGTCTAACGGAACCCATGAACCGAACCCGACACTGATGTGAACGAGGCCTTAGTTGCAAAAAGGAACTCTATTTGTCCTAAAAAAATACTATAAAACCCATTCAGATCTCCAAAAGGACTATTTAACTATCTAAATTGATGCATCCCAGATAGTGAAAATTGGTTAGGTTCGGAAGGATTGAAACTCATCTGATCATGAAGTAGTGAAAATGTTAATAGTTTGTCAATTATATTTTCCCTGTGCGAAAGATATTAGTTAGCTTTGGAGAAGGCTTCTCTTGGCCTGGGATACAGATGATCTTTATGAGCGCTAATGTTGTCAAGTGCATAAGGAATTACAACTATGAGGCCAGACGAGAACAAGCTGTCGGCAGAATTTTAGTTGTGCTGCCAAGTTTATTTCTAACCTCTGTCACAGGAGAAAACAAAGTGATACAACCTACATGAATATTTGATTTAGATAACACGGATGCTGTAAATTATTGCTAATGCAGAATAAAACATTATAAAAAAATTTGTAATTTATGGGGAATGAATTTACAATCTTATATACTCCCTTAGAGTAAAGTCATAGTAAACAAGTATACTCAAGAAACATAAAACACTTTTTAAGGAAACTTTTTTCTTTGCTACATATTTCGAAGCGAAATAAAGATCAGTGGGGCCACACATAGAGATAAGAAAAATAAAAATAAAGCCTACCATCTAGCACTGGTTTCACAACACCAGACATCACCAGCACCTAACATTTGGGCTCTGTGTGTGTGAGAGAGTTTTTGGACATTACATTTTGGCCAAGGGAAAGTAACCAAATACTAAATGCCCAGTTGTCCACCATTGGTCTATGTAATGTAATTGCATTTCCTCAAAAAGGTACATAGCCATTCATGGGATTTCAGAACATGGTCAAGATGAGGTAGGCAAAGCAGTCTGCTACCTAGGGTACAATGTGGGACACACATCTGCCTTTAAATTTCTGTCTCTAGTCAATTGGACACTGTGTCTGAGAAGGTGTGTCTGATTCCTCTTTGCAATACATGATTTCTTCAGATAAAATGGCAACAAAAACACCATAAAAAAGAGCAGCACACATTGACACGTGCGGTTTTTTTTTAAAGTAGAAAAAAATACCTATGGTGGTGAATTGGACAAAAAAAAAAGCCACTAAGGCTGCGTTCGCATCTGCGTCAGTGCTCCGTTCTGACGTTTCATCAAAATTTTCAGTCGGAACGGAGCCCTGACTGAAACAAACGGAACCCCTGCACAACGGAGAGAAACAGAAACCATTGGCACTGGATCCATCACCATTCAAATCAATGGTGATGGAAAGGGAAACCTCTGGTTTCCGTTTGTGTCAGTCAGGCCTCCGTTCCGACGGAAAGCTCAGACAGAATGTCGGAACGGAGCCCTGGCGCAGATGTGAATGCAGTCTAACTGATGCAAAAAATGCCCAAGCCAGCTTTGCTGCCATTTTTTAAAAACGCCACTGGCTCAAACAAATGCAAGATCAAATAAAATAAAGTTATTTTTATGTTTTATATTTCTCAATTGACTTCTAGCTAACATCTGACTGCAGCGTTTTTTTCCGCTGAAAATGTGATAAAAAATGCCAGGAAAAACAAAGCTATGTGTAAATCCACTCTAAAAGTTTTTGTTTTTTTAAAAAAGTCCCAATAACTTATGTAAATGCACCCCACCCTTAATCTTGGATCTGACCTTGCTTACAGCTCATAACATACATAAGTATTTTTACTCCTGCCTATACCAAACACTGCTCCTAAAATTACTTCTTAACAATCACTAGCTTCTGCTATGTCATTACAGCTATGTTTGACCTTTCCAGCACGCAAATATAAAGTTCTATCTTTTCCATCTAAACTCAGGGTCTTCATGTCAGGAGTTATATGATTATTTGCTCTATAAAATTCCATACTTTATTGGTTATAGAGCTAAGAAAGTGTTATAAAAAACAATATGTTACATATTATCAAGAGAAGTTATTCAACTTAGCATATTAATTTCTCAATGTGCCTAATTTCTTTATTATGAGCTCACGGCTGGTTTTAGACAAAGTGTGGCCCTGGGCAAAGTTAAAAGTGGGGCCTCAAATTCTGAATTATTGTATCAACAGCGCATTCAATTCAGAAGACGGTGTGCAGAAATCTGCAGCGCAAATTTTTATCCCTTCTAGGAGTGTTGCAAGCCCAGCAAATGGTCACCCTCTCACACACTCAGAAATGTAGAAATAATCTTGTACAGTTATTGAATCATACCACTTACCAGATTAAATATTATCTGCGTACTGTTGCTGAAGACTACTCGCTATATAAGACCAATATTACCAATAATAACACTGTGCAAGGTCTAAATAATGCTGCCACAATATAACCACAAAGTGACTGAATAATATTACCATACTTTTACTGAATAATACCGCCACATCATAAGCACATAGTGACTGCATAATATTATCATACTGTTACTTAATAATACCGCCGCTATAACCACATAGTGGCTGAATAATATTACCATGCTGTTACTTAATAATACCACCACACCATAACTACACAGTGACTGAATATTACCATACTGTTACTGAATAATACCGCCACTATAACCAGATAGTGACTGAATAATACCATCATACTGTTACTGAATAATACCTCCACACCATAACCATATAGTGACTGAATAATACCATCATACTGTTACTGAATAATACCTCCACACCATAACCACATAGTGACTGATTAATACCCCCATACAGTTACTGAATAATGCCGCTACACCATAACCACATTGTGACTGAACAATAAACCCATTCTGTTACTGAATAATACCGCCACACCATAACCACATAGTGACTGAATAATATTACCATACTGTTACTGAATAACACCGCCACATTGGGACAACATATTACCACAACACAGTAACTGAATAGAATCACCATGCTATTACTGAATAAAATACACTGTACAGAGACCAATATTACCTCCATACAGTGACTTTATAGTGGTAGATATCAGTCCTATACAGGAGCTCTGAAGACCATATAAGTGAATACAGTATAGTTACCTCCAGTGACTCACAGGTGACGTCTTCTGAGTTCTTCACTATCCTTTTTCTTCTCCATCCGCCCCAGACCGCCATGACGACTTTTTCCAGCCATGACTAATTTCTGCAGATTTTGACATACAGACATGTTGGTTCTTCACTTTTCTAGCATCCTCCCCACATTTATCCCACCCTTTAAGCAAAATCGCCATCCACAGTACCCCAGATGGTAATAATGATCCCTTTGTGCTCGACACAATAAAAGTGCCCCCTCAGTAATCGTACCCCCTTTATGCGCCCTGTAGATATTGCCACACACAGTGCCCATGTAAATAAATTCACAGAGTGTGTCCATGTAGATAGTGCCAAAATGCCCCATGTAGATAGTGCTATAGCGCCCCTGTAGATTGTGCCACAGTGCCCATGTAGATAGTGCCACAGTTCCCATGTTCATAGTGCCACACACTTTCACCTGTAGATAGTGTCACAGTGCCCATGTAGATAGTGCCACAGACACTGCCCCTGTAGATAGTGCCACAGTGCCCATGTAGATAGTGCCACACTGCCCCCTGTAGATAGCGCCATAGCGTCCCTGTAGATTGTGTCACAGTTCCCATGTGGATAGTGCCACAGTGCCCCCTGTAGTTAGTGCCACAGTGCCCATGTAGATAGTGTCACAGTGCCCATGTAGATAGTGCTTCACACAGGGGCCATGTAAATGATGCCACACACAGTGTCCATGTAGATAGTGCCACAATGCCCCCTGTAGATAGTGCCATAGCGCTCCTGTAGAAAGTGCCGCAGTTCCAATATTCATAGCGCCACATTGCGCCCTGTAGATAGTGCCACAGTGCCCATATAGATAGTGCCCATGTAGATAGTGCCAGAGTGCCCATGTAGATAATGCCCCTTTAGATAGTGCCACACTCACCTGTCCCCGTTACTGCACCGTCCTCTCCTACAGCCATGCAGGTCCGGTCTCTTATAACTGGGACTACTCCAGCAAAATGATGCAGGCGGCGCAATGACGTCATCACGCCGCCTGCATCACAAGAATGCACCTATTGACAGGAAAGGGAACCAACAGTTCCCTAGCCTCGCCAGTGCTGTCAATTGTATCTGCATTCTAACGATGCAAATGCAATTGAGTCCGAAACCCTGCGTGCGCCACTGCTCTTCTTTTATGAGCCAGGTTGGAAGGGTGCTCTATGGGGATGGGGACCCTGGGCAATTGCTCAATCCCCCCGCCCCCTAATGCCGGCTCTGTATAGACACTGTGAAAATACTTTCTTTAAATATTAACTTTATTGAGAAGTGTAATGTCTTCCGCATTTACACCTTAACCGTAGGTAAAAGGACTTGGGGTGACTTTCAATTATATTATATTTTATTATCCAGAATAGTCTGATTTATGGATGTAATATACAAATTATATATTAAAAGTGTAGAACTTAAAGGGAACCTGTCACCAGCATTTTAGCTATAAAGCCAGCAATACCTGGTGAAAGTGGGTGAAAAATCATTGTCATCTAAGCTATAAATATGTTCTAAGTAAGCCATGTACCTTTAGTATTCCATTTTTCAGTGGTCTCACGCCGTATGCAAATGAGCAGAAAAGAGTCAAATCTTCATCTGAAAAGAGTCAGATTTTCATTCCTCCAGCGTTTCAGAGTGGACTCCACCTCCTTCTTTTTGATTGACAGCTCCTTAGTCAGTCAGGGCCGGACAGGTGACGGCGGTGGGCGGGGTTAAGAAGCTGAGTCCCAGAGGGAAAACTAATTACCATAAAAGGCGGGAAAAGTTTAAACGACTATATTTACTGACAGAGGAGGACTTCAGGAGAGAAGAGAACAGGAACAAACTCTGGACAGCTGCGGCCATTGAGGGGTCAGGCGAGTTTGACAGGTAAGATGTTGATGACAGGATCCCTTTAAGGAATTTTGAATGCCATTATGTTTTTTTTAATCAAAATGCAGGTCGCTCCCGTACTCCCTCTAGTGGTAACTGCAGGCAACTAGCATTTTTTCCTTTTAAATCTATGTCTATGCAGGGGATTTGGAGCTTCGTGTTAGAAAAACAAAGCTCCAGCCACTCACTATAAAAATATATTAAGAAATTAATCAGCACAGAATAGTGGACCTTAAAAAAGTGTGGTGCACCCCTAGCACAAGTACACTAACCATCCCCCCACCCTCGATTTTTTTGTGCAAGTTTTGCCTCTGCTGTGATCATGCTTTAACCCCTATCCACACGAGTAAGTAACTATACATCGTCGCTGGAGGTTACTTCCAGCACGAGGACGTATAGTTACTGAGTTGTACCTACCTAGGTAGTGTAATGTATTCTAGCAGCAATCAGAGCTGCAGGTAAAAAAAATAAAGTGTAAAAAAAAAGTTAATAAAAATGTTTTATAAAAGTGTAAAAATAAAAGTTTTTTTTTCCTATAAGTCATTTATTATAGGAAAAAAATAAAAACTTTAAAAAAGTACACATATTTGGTATCACCGCGTTCGTAACGACCCAAACTATGAAACAATAATGTTATTTTTCCCGCACGTTGAACGCCGCAAACAAAATAAAAAAACGATGCCAGCATCGCTGTTTTTTGGTCACGACCCCTCCCAAGATATAGAATAAAAAGTGATCAAAAAGTCGCATTTACCACAACATAGTACCAATAAAAACTACAACCCGTCTCGCAAAAAACAAGACCTCCCACAGCTTTTTTGACAAAAAAATAAAAACATTACGGCTCTCAGAATATGGTGTCTCAGAAAATAAATTATTTTATAGAAACGTAATTTTATTGTGCAAACGCTGCAAAACATAATAAAAACGATATACATATGGTATCGCCATAATCGTACCGACCCGCAGAATAAAGTAAAATGTAATTTATTGCGCACGGTGAACGCTGTAAGAAATAAAGAATTTAAAACACCAAGATAGCTGTTTTTTGGTCACTTTAGATCTAAAAAAGATGGGATAAAAAAGTGATCAAGGCGTTGTATGTACACTACAATGATACCAATAAAAGCTACAGCTCGTCCCGCCAAAAATAAGCCCTCACAGCGCTCAATCGACCAAAAAATAAATAAGTTCTGGCTCTCAGAATGTGATGATACAAAACATTTTTTTTTAAATATAATATAAAATAATTTAAGTAGTTTTATAAAAAAAACTATATAAATTTGGTATCACCGTAATCGTATTGGGACACAGAATAAAATTAAAGTTGCTCAGGCAAGATGGCTACCTCCATAATCATGTACAGAAAATAGAATAATAAAATCTATAGCCAAAATATAAAAACAGATTAGAACAAAAAATTATGTTTCACTATCTGATTTTAATTAGGAAAAAAGGGATTCATAAAACACCAAAAAGAGAATCCATGTGTCATGGGCTCTGAGCCCTCACACCCTGCTCTAGACATTACACAGTGTATCTGTTTGCCCGGACTATCCTTTTAAACAACGGATAATTCCAATAAAACTTTGTTTTGTAACTGTTGTTTAGATTTCATTGTTCCATAAATATTGAGGTGCCATAAGTAAGAAATATTATTTGACTATATCCCCCTGATTTTACATTAGTCTATTTATTTAAAAATGAGAAAATGTTATTCAAAATGTTATATAGTATGGATATAGTAAATGTATTTGTCCAAATCACACTGCCTGACCTTGATTCATCATAATTCCCATTCACATACAAAAAAATATTATTTGCATCTTTCCAACATTACTGTAAAAGAGAGGAAGACCTTCATTTGCCCGGTGTCTATTCAAGGCAGGCATGGTATTTATTACCACATTTCCATACAGCGATTTGGCAGCATATGATGTTGTAACTTGTAGCCATTCTTCAGCCTTCATAAGAAAGTCAATGATACAATATTAAATAATTCAGATATAAATATGTATACCCAAACTATGTCATTGACCTACACAAAGGGTGCCCGACATCCAAGAATTGTGATGCAGTTACCATCTCTGGAGTCTAAATCATACTGCAATAAATTGTAAGCAACACCTGTCGGATGATTTTTGTGCATGATCTCTGGCAGTAGCTTACTGCACCCATTACAAGTGGATAATGTCTGCAACAAATCTCTACAACAGATGTGAAAAACAATATTTCTCCAGTGCTTATTGCACATTCATAGTATGGGAAAATGTCTGATATACTGGAAATCAAACTAATCATAGCTGTACTTAATTGGTAAAATAATTGCTATGGTAAGGCTTGTGTCACACACTGCCATTGTGTTGTTGTTTTGTCACTGCCGTAAAATACCGTAATGTGCAATGTTAATGAATGAGAAGGCAGGAATTTCCTATATATATTATATATATATATATATATATATATATATATATATATAATATTACAGCAGCTGTCATTTTGTAGCAGTTTTAGATCATGAGAATGATCCGGTTCTCTGTTCTCTACCATCACCTCATTGGCATGTGTGTGAGAAAGCCTTAAGATAAACTGAGAATCCAGCTCTTGCCCAGAGTAGAGGGGTCCATTTTACCCCAAAGTAATACTAAACTAATCCACGCCAATCCGGAGATCCACCATGTTTTTTTTGCAGGTCACTACTGCAGCCTGTGCTGAGAGGTTGGTCAGTGGTTGTGCCCTGACCCATTCTGGGGATGCATCCAGAACTATAAGTCTACCTCAACGTACAGGTAGATTGCAGAATAAGTTAGCAGGGAGACCATAGGGGATCTCTCGATCAGGTAAGTATAACTTTGGGGCAGGCATAGGCGCTTCCACTCTAGGCAAAAGCTGGATTTCCAACTACTACCTGGAGTTTCACATTTACTTTAAAATAACTTTCTTGTCCTGTGTATATAAAGCTTTATCATTGATTAAGAAAAAATTCTGTAGCTTTCTAAGGCTTTATTCACAACTACGTTGGAGGCTTAGATAGGGGCCTCCATTGCCGATCCAGTGAAAAATGGTCAAAGAAATAGCTATTAATTCCTGTAAAATGATGAACCCTCTCATAGAAACCCAACGGAACCCATTAAAGTCAATGGGTTGCGTCGGGCGACATTTGTGTCCATAATGCAATTGCTGTGACAGAATAGAAGAATGGAAAAACTTTGTGCAGATGTCAATGAAGCATAACATACAGCCTGGACTTAAAGTGCTGCTGATGAAATACGCTTATAAAGGATTGCTTGGAATTCTTCAATTTTGCAAACTTACAAATTAGGTCTGTTAGGAATGTTCTTATTCACTGACAGAAAGTAGAGTTCTTTCAAGGGCAGAAAATGACACACAAAGTATATTAGAAAGTTTCAAAACGAAATATATTAATGATTAAAGAAGTATTTCAACATTTATGGCATATCCACAAAGTACGGAAACTGCCGAGCTTGCTGAGCTACACTGTTTGTGTAACTCCGATAGAAGTGAATTGGAGTTACGGAAACAGCAGAACACAGCGAGCTACGTTGTTTCTGGAACTATCTAGAGATAGGTGCAGGTCCCAGCAAGCTCGTCTGTTTTAGTTTTCTCAGCCACCTCATAACTTAGTGGCCAGGTGCGGGTCCCAGCAAGCTTGACCATTTCCTTACGCTCGGCAACCTTGTAATTCAGTGGCCAGAGACCAGCAACAGCAGGAGAAGGTTAGACGGGAGGCAGGGGGCCCATTCTAGAGATAGGTGGGGATCCCAGAGGTGGGATCCCCATCTCGAGATGGGAATACCCCATTTAACCCCTTCACGACCACCCCACGTAGATTAACGGGCTACAAAGCTGGTCGTTGTGCCGGCAGCCCGTTAATCCACGTGTGCTCCTAACAGAGCACACAGACGCTCCCCGCAGCCCGGCATCTCCCAGTACAGGCTGCTACTAGCAGCCTTAGTACTGGGGGAAAACATCAGGTTGGATCACAGCGGTGATCCGAACCGATTAACCCCTTAATTGCGGCAGTCAATAGTGACCGCCGCATTTAAGTTATAGCAACATCGGCACCCCGCTACGCGATTGCGGGGGCCGATTGTTGTGGGGGGGGAGGGGGGCGATTGCTATGGCAACCGGAAGCCTGACAAAGGCTTCCTATCTGCCATTACGTTAGCCAATTAGGCCCCGCCCGGAGGCAGAGCCTGATCGGCTTGCTGTCAGTGAACAACTGACAGTTCTAATACATTGCACTACATGGGTAGTGCAATGTATTAGAACATCAAACAAACAGTTGGACCTTCAAGTCCCCTAGTGGGACTAAAGAAAAGTGTAAAAAAAAAGTGTAAAAAAAGGAAAAATAAAAGCTGTAAAAATACAATAAAAGTTTCAAATAATAACACAAAACACAATCGCCCTTTTTCCTTTATCAAGTCATTTATTATTAAAAAAAATAATAAAGCCATACATATTTGACATCACTGCGACCGTAACGACCTTAACTATAAAAATATTATGTTATTTATTCCGCACAGTTAACACCGTAAAAAAAAAACTAAAAAATACTGACATAATTGCTATTTTTTGGTCACTTTGTCTTCCAAAAATTGAAATAAAAAGTGATCAAAAAGTCGCATGTATCAAAAAATGGTACCTATAAAAACTATAACTCGTCTCACTAAAAATAAGCCCTCATACAGCTCCGTCAACGGAAAAATTAAAACCGTTATGGCTCTCACAACATGGCGACAGAAAAAATCTATTCTCTTTACAAAAGTTATTTTATTGTGCAAAAAGTTGTAAAACATAAAAAAGTTCTATAAATTATGTATCGTCGGAATCGGACTGACCCGCAGAATAAAGGTAACATGTAATTTATAACGATTGGTGAACGCTGTATAAAAAGAATTAAAAAAAATAATGTCAGAATTGCTGTTTTTTGGTCACCTTGCCTCCCAAAAAAAAAGGATAACAAGTGATCAAAAAGTCGCATGTACCCCAAAATGGTACCAATAAAAACTACAGCTCGTCCCGCAAAAAAACAGCCCTCATACCACTACATCTATGAAAAAATAAAATTAGTTAAGGCTCCAATAAGCCAGGAAATAAAAATTTTCAGTTGTGCCGGCCCGAGGGGAACATTTCTTCTGTTTCAAGTGGCGAATTATCAAGGCCCCTAAAATTAGGGAACCAGGAAGGGGAGGGTCCAAACATATCTGCTGGAAGCAACGGTGCCCGTATTATACCAGGAAAAAACTTCTCAGCAAAATTCCTCAAACTGCAAAGGTGCGGAGTGTGGACCAAAAGGGGCATAAGAAAGGACGCCATATATCAGTGCGACACCGGCCTGTGCAGAAAGGATTGCTTCACAGCGTAACACACATCTATGGATTATTTTATTGTTTTTGTTTACCCTATTATTATACTACCTGACTATGCCCCTTATATACTCCGCCCGGCTTACATGTACCCGCACATTATAAACGGAAACACCAGTAAGACTCAATACAAAACTACTACAAGCAAAATCCACGCTCCAAAAGCCAAATGGCGCTACCTCCCTTCTGAACCCTACAGTGTGCCCAAACAGCAGTTTACTTCCACATATATGGCATCGCCATACCCGGGAGAACCCTTTTAACAATTTTTGGGGTGTGTGTCTCCAGTGGCACAAGCTGGGCGCCACATATTGGCATATCTATAGAAAAAAATCCCATTTTCAGTCTGCAACATCGAGTGCACACCAATTTCTGCCAATCACCTGTGGTGTTAATATGCTCACTACACCCCTAAGTGAATACCTTGAGGGGTGTAGTTTCCAAAATGGGGTCACTTCTGGGGGGGATCCACTGTTTTGGTCCCACAGGGACTTTGCAAATGCGACATAGCGCCCAGAAACCAATCCAGCAAAATCTGTACTCCAAAAGCCAAATGGCGCTCCTTCCCTTCTGAGCCCTAGTCTGTGCCCAAACAGCCCTTTATGACCACATATGTGGTATTGCCATACACAGGAGAAGTTGCTTTACAAGTGTTGTGGTGCTTTTTTTCATTTATTTGTTGAGAAAATGAAACATTTTCAGCTAAAACTACGTCTCATTGAAGAAAAAGGATTTTTTTTTATTTTCACTGCCCAATTCTAATAAAATCTATGAAACCCCTGTGGGTTCAAAATGCTCACTACACCCCTAGATGGATTCTTCAAGGGGTGTAGTTTCCTAAATGGAGTCACTTTTTTTGTGTTTTCACTGTTTTGGTCCCTTAGGGGCTTTGCAAATGCGACATGGTCTCCGCAAACCATTCCTGCTAAATTTGAGCTGCAAAAGCCAAATGGCGCTCTTTCCCTTCTAGGCCCTGCCGTGTGTCCAAACAGCCGTTTATTACCACATGTGGGGTATTGTTTTACTCGGGAGAAATTGCTTTACAAATGTAGTGGTGCATTTTCTCCTTTTAGTCCTTGTGGAAATTAGAAAAAAATAGCTAAACCTACATTTTCTTTGAAAGAATGTAGATTTTCATTTTCACGGCCTACTTCCAATAATTTCTCCAAAAAACCTGCGGGGTCAAAATGCTCACTATACCCCTAGATAATTTCCTCAAGGGGTATAGTTTCCGAAATGGGGTCACTTTTGGGGGATTTCCACTGTTTTGGCGCCGCAAGAGCCTTTCAGACCCGACATGGTGCCTAAAATATTTTCTAATAAAAAAGGAGGCCCCAAAATCCTCTAGGTGTTCCTTTGTTTCTGAGGCCTGTGCTTCAGTCAATAAGTGTACTAGGGCCACATGTGGGGTATTTATAAAAACTGCAGAATCTGGGCAATAGATATTGAGTTGCATTTCTCTGGTAAAACTTTCTGCATTACAAAAAAAATAGATGAAAAATGAATTTCTGCAAAAAAAAAAAGACATTTGAAAATTTCACATCTACTTTGCCTTAATTCCTGTGAAACATCTAAAGGGTTAAGAAACTTTCTAAATGCTGTTTTGAATACTTTGAGGGGTGAAGTTTATAAAATGGGGTGACTTATTGAGGGTTTCTAATATATAAGGCCCTAAATTCCACTTCACAACTGAACTGGTCCCTGTAAAAATAGCCTTTTGAAATTTTCTTGAAAATGTGAGAAATTGCTGCTAAAGTTCTAAGCCTTGTAATGTCATAGAAAAATAAAAGGATGTTCAAAAAACAATGCCAATCTAAAGTAGACATATGGGTGATGTTAATTAGCAACAATTTTGTGTGGTATTACCATCTGTCTTACAAGCAGATACATATAAATTTAGAAAAATGCAAATTTTTGCAATTTTTCGCTAAATTTTGGTGTTTTTCACAATTAAATACTTAATGTATCGAGAAAATTTTGCCAGTAACATCAAGTCCAATGTGTCACGAGAAAACAATCTCAGAATCGCTTGGATAGGTAAAAGCATTCTGAAGTTATTACCACATAAAGTGAAACATGTCAGATTTGAAAAAATTGGCTGTGTCCTGAAGGCCAAAACAGGCTGTGTCCTGAAGGGGTTAAGCTTTATTTACATAGTACTTCTTTAAGTTGTCATAGATAAAATTTGTAGTTTCTGGGGAAAAATATGTACACAGCGCCACATAGTGCAAGATAAACCTGATAGGTGGGGTGATTATAGTATTGGTAAGTAATTGCACTCACCTAAGGTGGTTTGTACTGGCAGGTACAACTTATGCAGGTAGGCAGTAGTAAAGTGGTTGCAGCTTTCAATATCCAGGTACCGAGATCATGGTTGTGGTGCTGCAGAAAATAGCAATTTAAAAGATATATATATATCAATAGGAAGGAATAAGCAAGATCTTTTGGCCTGATGAAGACGCAGGTTCTGAGTTGAAACACGTTGCCGTTTTTGCAAATACATTTACTCATCATCAGTACCCTGCTTATTCCTTCCTTTTGAGTAGCGCTTTCCTGTTATATCCATATGATCAGGGCCAGGAAAAGGGGTAGGGGGAGTAAGAGGCTATTTAGACCACCATGAAAGGGAAAATGCACATTTTATGGAAACGCTGTCTTTCTTTAGCCAATTGAATGCTACATGTATGCGGCTGATATTGCTGCATGACACAGCCATTGGTACATAATGTAAACCCTGCCTTAGATACCAAGAGTGATTCTCCCGCCCTGGGCTATGCCTTTGATTCTATCTGTAAAGGATCTGCCAGGCACAACTTCTGTGTATACGCCCATAGGTAATCAGTCTGCACCTGAGTCTATGTCTCTGAGACTGATTCCATCTTCCACCACTCAGGATGGCAGGCTTAGGAGTGGGAGAGCCTATCGCAGCCTGGCCAGACGGAGCTAGCTCCCGCCCTCTGTCTACTTATACCTGCCTTTCCTGTTCCTCCTTTGCTTGTGATTCTTTTTGTGTGGTTTCCTGGCCCAGCTACAGCTTCTAACTATTTGATCCTGCTCCATACTGACCCTGGCTTACTGACTACTCTCCTGCTCTGCGTTTGGTACCTCGTGCACTCCTGGTTTGACTCGGCTCGTTCACCACTCTTGTTGCTCACGGTGTTGCCGTGGGCAACTGCCCCTTTCCCTTTGCTTGTGTTCCCTTGTCTGTTTGTCTCCTGCACTTACTGAGCGTAGGGACCGCCGCCCAGTTGTACCCCGTCGCCTAGGGCGGGTCATTGCAAGTAGGCAGGGACAGAGTGGCGGGTAGATTAGGGCTCACTTGTCCGTTTCCCTACCCCCGTCATTACACTATCATGTGCAAATCTATTGTTAGTCCCTGAGGTGAGAGGGAGTAGACGTGCCTGGTGTTCGTTTGGCTGGCTGTTTAACATACTGTTCTATGAGCAAGGCAAACTAAATTCAGTAAGTTTGTTTTAATGTTGCGACCTGTGCTGGAACAGCTGTGATAGTCTGGTGGTGCAGATGTGAAATAAAGTAGTTTTGCTGTACTTAATTATACCGTTATATTGGGCAATTAGTCAATTACACAGCCTCCTCATGTAGAAAGCAAGCTAAGCAGTCAATAAACAGCTGAAATCCAGAAAAACTGGAGACATATGGAAATGTTGTAGAGCAGGGATATGGTTGCATTGCTCCATATACATATGTGCAGATAACATTATAATATTCTGAGTGTGTTGGAATGGCTGTGTTCTGGGATTCCCAATAGCAAAAAAACTTATTGGTTACTTAATAGATTTAATTGTCAAAAGCGGTTTTTAGTGGAGAGCATGTAAGGTATGGGAAGGGGTGCACCTCCCACCTCCCACTGTGTCATGTTTGTCAGCAGCCTGTGCCAGAGATTGACCATTGTCGTATGTCGTATTCGCAGCATATCTGACCTAGAGCATGCAGGAAAATCCGGCCTAATATTCGCACCAAATGATGCTTTAATTTGGTGTGTCTATATTCGGTTGGATTGACTGCTGCGGAAAACAGATGCCAGAAAAAAAAAAAAGACCTTTACTCACCTCTCCTGGCATTGCCATAACAACACGTCCCTGCTCTAATGGCTGCTCTGTGTTCAGGCTGCCTCCTTTGTGAGCCGGAAGACAGGGACACATGGCAGTGCCACGAGGTAAGAATGGGCTTTATTTTTTTGTTTAACCCTCAGAATTTGCAAATACGCAGCATAATCTCAGAAAGTTCCACAAACATTGGCATTTGTTGCGGAATTTGACTTCCCTATTGAACTCAATGGGGAAAATCTGCAACAAATGGGCAGCGAATCCGGCAGCATTTATAATCCGCACTGCAGGTGAATTTATAAACTTATTTTCTACAGATTTTTTCTGCAGTGTGTGGATGAGATTTGTTAAAATCTCATCCATTTTGCTGCTACCGCTGTGGATTTTCCGTCCGCAAAACCTGACTGAAAATCTGCAGCGTATATGCTACGTGTGAACATATCAAAAGTGATTATTTTTCATTGCTTTTGTTTGCAGGAAGAAAATCCTGAATAACAGTGGCAGCTATTGAATAGATATATGTATATTTGAAATGCTTTATTTACCTTACTGTACATGCGTAATGTAGTTTTCATCTTGTTTACATGCAGTCGGGCAATGGTGGTTCACGAGAATCGGCTTGAACTCTGTAACTGTTGAGGGATGCAGCGGCGTAACAGTATGAGGGCACGTACAGCGTGCGTACGCTGCGTGCCTCACATTGGGGACAGCTACTTTATTATATAAGGCCACTGTTTCTGCCTAACTAGGTCAGTGTGTGTGGCTGTAGCCCTGAGTAGCAGCATGAGCACTGTGTTGGTGCGGGTGGGAGGGTCTGTGAATGTGGAGCGGATGGAGTGTAGAAGCCTCCCTGCAAGTTGCTGATTAAGCAGCCTTCCAGTGTGTTGTAAAGAGGTAGAGTTGGAAGCCGAGTGAAGTTGCCAGGGGCCTTCCCAGAAGCTGAAGCGGTGATTACTAGACCGTGGGTGAAGTTGCCAGGGGCCTTCCCAGAAGCTGAAGCGGTGATTACTAGACCATGGGTGAAGTTGCCTGGGGCCTTTCCGCCCGTGACCATGAAGAGGCTGCAAAGTAAAGAGAAGCCTAAAGACTTAGAAGAGGACGTTGCCCCTGAATCAGGGAGAAGCTCAAGCACTATCTTCTTAAACTAGTAACGTGAACCACCAATTGCCAGCCAGTGCCTGAACTTGTCTGCCATTTCTAGAGGCTTTCGCCATAATTGTTTGCATATGTTAAAGTGATTAAGCCTCTTTGTAAAAATTTTTCCCTTGTGGCCATGTGTAGAGTTGCCGGACCCCGGCCTAATAAAGGACGGGTTATTGCATAAAGACTTGTCATTCATTTCTACGACTACACTGCCATAGCCTAACCACCCAGTGCTTTCAACTAGTGCTCCTTCAGAGCTAACCACTCAAATTGTTATTATGTGAGTTTGCTAGGAATCTATGATTGCTTTTGTGGACTCCTGTGTTATTCTGCATTTTACAGAAGCTATTTGTCATTTTCTCAATGAACATTCTACACAGCTTGCTCTTCAGGCACCTGCTGCTGGACGACAATGATATTCCAGGTCTCCATCTGTTCCTTATATTGTTCTTTTTCTACCCTGCTCTCATTAATCCCCTGTCAAATTATGGGAACATTATCTGCATGTCCTAACAAAATAAGCAAACTAAATTGTTCTCTTTTCTCTTCTGTGGTGTCAAAACAGTGGAAACCCCCCAAAGGTGACCCCATTTTGGAAACAACACCTCTCAAGGAATTTATCTAGGGGTATAGTTTGACCCCACATGTTTTTTGCTAAATTTATTGGAATTATTCTGTGAAAATAACTTTTTTTTCAGAAATAACTTAGAAATGTTTAATTTTTACAAGGAATAAAAGAGAAAAAGCACCACAACATTTGTAAAGCAATTTCTCCCGATTACGGCAATACCCCTTATGTGGTAATAAACTGATGTTTGGACCCACGGCAGGGCTCAGAAGGGAAGGAGCGCCATTTGGATTTTGGAGCGCAGATTTTGCTGGAATGGCTTTTGGTGCCATGTCACGTTTCCCTGGAGGGATCAAAAAAGTGACCCCATTTTGTAAACTACACCCCTCAAACAATTTTTTTAGTGGTATAGTTAGCATTTTTACCCCATAGTTTTTTTTCTGAATTCGTTTTTCACTCCCCGCCTTCCAAGAGCCATAACTTTTTTATTTTTCCTTCAATAGAGCGGTGTTAGGGCTTTTTTTTTTTGTGGGAGAAGTTGTAGTTTCTACTGACACCATTTAAAGTACCATACGTTGTACTGGTAACCTGAAAAAAATATATTTGAAGGCTGAAATAGGAAAAAACTGTGATTCCTCCATTGCTTTTTGAGTTTCCTTTTTACGGGTTTCATCCTATGGTAAAAACCACGATTTATCTTTATTCTGCGGCCTTATACAAAAACAGTGATCCAGAATTTGTATAGTTTCTTTTATATTTTACTACTTTTACAAAGAAATAACTATTTGTTTAAAAACATGTTGTTTTGCTTCACTACATTCTGAGAGCCATAACTTTTTTATTTTTTTTGTCGATTGAGCGGTGTGAGGTCTTATTTTTTGCGGGACGAGCTGTAGTTTTTATTGGTATCATTCTTTGGTACATACAACTTTTTGAACACGATTTGTTACATTTTATTTTGAAAGCTAAGGTGACCAAAAAACAGCAATTTTGGGGTTTTAAATTCTTTCTTTTTCATGGCGTTCACCATACGAGTTAAATAATGGTATATTGCAATAGTTCTGATTTTACGGACGCAGCATTACCAATTTTGTTTCTTTTTTCTTTTTTACATTACTTTAGACGAATAATGGGAAAAGTTTTTTTTTCATAACTTTTAATATTGACTTATTTATTTTTCACTACTAATACCTTTATTTAACTTTTTCTAATGTATCGCAGTATTGTAAAGGATCTGCCAGGTACTACGTCTGTGTATACTCCCGGGATTAATCAGTCGACACCTGAGGCCAGACCTCTTAGACTGACACCGGCTCCCACCAACCAGGGTGGCAGGCTCAGGAGTGGGAGAGCCTATCCCGGCCTGGTCAGTCGGAGTTAGCTCCGCCCCCTGTCCATTTATACCTGCCGTGTTCTCTTCCTCAGTGCTTGTTATTCTTCTTGGATTCCTGGCCCCACTGCTGCCTTGCTCCAGCCTGCTTCTGCCGTGCTTCTGCCTTGCTTCAGTTCCGCTTATCCTGCTTCGCTTTGCCCCTGGCTTGCTTCCTGCTCCGTGCTCTCGTTGGTATACTCCACTACTTCCTGATCCTGACTGACTCATTCACCGCTCCGTTTCCGTGGGCGTTCCGTGGGCTACTGCCCCTTCCCTTGCGTGTTCCCTGTTTGTACTCCCTTGCACTTAGACAGCATAGGGACCGCCGCCAAGTTGTACCCCGTCGCCTAGGGCGGGTCGTTGCAAGTAGGCAGGGACAGGGCGGTGGGTAGATTAGGGCTCACTTGTTCCCTTCACCTCCTTCCTGCCATTACAAGTATATTGTCATTTTTACAGGCTTCTGTAACAGAACGATCGCTGTTCCTGTCTGTTAGTACCGGGTGTCAGCTGTAATACACAGCTGACACTCACAGCGTATGGAGCGGGCTCAGCAGGTGAGCCCACTTCATACATCACCCCCTGCACCACGAAGTGCTATTACGTTATGGTGCGCTGAGGGTTTAATGTGCAGCGCATGGTGCAAAGTGAAAATTGCAATTTTCCACTGATATGCCATTTTAGTGCACAATATGCTGTGCCCAGTTTGTGTCACTGAAGACAAAAACCACATAAAATGTTAATCGGGTTCTCCCCGTTATGGTGATGCCAGATCTGTGGACGTAAACTCCTGTTTCGGCACGTTGTAGGGTTCAGAAGGGAGGGAGCACTATTTGGTTTTTGGAGCAAGGATGTTGCTTAGTGGTAGTTCTGTTTGGAGTTTTAGGGCATGGGCACACGTAGCGGAATTCTTCCGCAACTGTCCGCATCAATGCCGCACAGAATCTGCGTTGCAGATTCTGTTGCAGATCTGCCCAAAATGGGCAATAAATTGATGCGGACTAGCCGCTGCGTATTGAGGGGAAAGTACTTCCCTTTTCTCTATCAGTGCAGGATAGAGAGAAGGGACAGCACTTTCCCTAGTGAAAGTAAAATAATGTCATACTTACCGGCCGTTGTCTTGGTGACGCGTCCCTCTTTCGGCATCCAGCCCGACCTCACTGGATGACGCGGCAGTCCATGTGACCGCTGCAGCCTGTGATTGGCTGCAGCCGTTACTTAGACTGAAACGTCATCCTGGGAAGCCGGACTGGAGGAAGCAGCAGGGAGTTCTCGGTAAGTATGAACTTCTATTTTTTTTACAGGTTGCTGTATATTGTGATCGGAAGTCACTGTCCAGGGTGCAGAAACAGTTACTGCCGATCGCTTAACTCTTTCAGCACCCTGGACAGTGACTATTTACTGACTTCGCCTAGCAACGCTCCCGTAATTACAGGTGCACACACGTAGTCACCCGTAATTATGGGTGCACACACACGTAGTCACCCGTAATTATGGGTGCACACACGTAGTCACCCGTAATTATGGGTGCACACACGTAGTCACCCGTAATTACCGGAGCCCCATTGACTTCCTCAGTCTGGCTGTAGACCTAGAAATACATAGGTCCAGCCAGAATGAAGAAATGTCAAGTTAAAAAACCAATACGCTCCGCAGCACACATAACATCTACATAACATCTGCGGATTTCATTGTGGAACTTAGAATCTGCATTGAAGTCAATGCAGAAATTCCGCAATGAGTCCGCAAACAGTCCGCCACACGTCCGCAACAACCATTGTATGCTGCGGACACCAAATTCCGCACCGCAGCCTATGCTCCGCAGCGGAATTGTTCACAACGTGCAAACGAACCCAACCACAAAGCTGTGGAAGGCAATGGAGAAACGGGTCCGCTGCGGATTTCCGCTCCGGAGTGTCCGCAGCGGAATTTCAGAGCAAATCCGCTACGTGTGGCCATGCCCTTACTGGTATTTCAGTTTATAATGTAGGGGCGTATGTAAGCTGTGAGGAGTAGATCAGGGCATAATAAGAGGGTATAATAATATGGTAAATAAATAATCTAAAAATGTATGGTCTGTGTCGCACTGATAAATGGTGCCCAATCTTATCCGCTTTTGGAACACTGCTGTTCTATGACTTATTTGTTTACAGGACAATCTTTGGTTTCCATTGGTACCATTTTGGGGTACATGCGATTTTTTGGTCACTTTTTATTCCATTTTTTGGCAAGCAAGAAGACCAAAAACCTGCAATTCTGACAGTTTTCTATTCTTTTTTTTTTTTACATTGTTCACTGTGCGCTATAAATGAAATTTTATTTTATTCTGCGGGTTGATACGATTACGACGATACTATATGTATATAGTTATTTATGTTTTGCTTTGTTTGCACAATAAAATCACTTTTTAAAAAAAACTAAACTGTAAGGGCTTATTTTTTTGGGGAACGGGTTGTAGTTTTTATTGGTACTATTTTGGGGTGCACGTGACTTTTTGATCACTCTTTATTCTATGTTTTGGGAGGGGTGGGGAAAATAGCGATTCTGGCAATGTTTCTTATTTCTTTTTTTCGGTGTTCACCGTGCAGGAAAAATAACATTATAGTTTTATACCTAAAAATTATAGATGATACCAAATATGTGTCCTTTTTGTAACATTTACATTTTTTTCCTATAATAAAATACAAAAAAAACGTGTTTTTGTTTTTTTAACCTATAACTTTTATTTTTACAATATTTTTATGAACTTTTTTTGTCTCAGTAGGGGACCTGTATACCTGCACCACTGATCGCTGCTATAATACATTACACTACCTACGTAGTGTAATGTATTATAACTGTCAGTGTGATGCTGACAGTCACTCTGACAGGAAGCCTATCAAGACCAGCTACATGGCAGACCTGTTTGCCATGCCAAACATTAGCGCCCCCCCCCCCCCCATGTAAGTTGACGTGCTACAAACCCCTTAAATGCGGTGATCGCATGGGTTCCACACAAGGTCTCTAGGCCTCCAAGACTACTGATATGGGTAAGGTTTGTCTGAACTACCAATGACATTATGGTTTTCCCATTGTAGAACTTACCCCCCGGACTATTATGTCCACAATTGAATAGTCTGCACTTAAGGAACTAACTGTATATAAGACAACATACCTCCCAGTTCATATATTCCTAATATAAGGATGACAACATATTATTTATTTCTATACACACTTGGTTAACCTACAGACTTGTGTCTACATTGTATAGAGTCTCTCCATTTATGTACCTTTTTAATATGTTTGTTCGTTATGTGTATTTAATAAAAATTTGCTATCTTTAATATACAATTTTCCATTATGGCCATTTCCATTTTAGAAGAGACGACATGTTGTTGGAGTTACTTCCACACCAGTTGGATAGAGAGGACTCAATAAATGTGAATGCCCTGACATGCTTATCAGAACTTGATGCCTATATCAGAATGTTCTGCCCCTCCTATACTCACCTCCTGATAAGATGTTACATCAAAAGTCCCTGATAACAGTGGCATCATGAGTGCTCAATATCACTGACAACCAAAGCCCCAGATACTGTAAGGACTTGTCCACAGACAACGGAATTGCTGCAGAAAATTTCTGCAGCAATTCCGTTGAAAGTATCAGACTTTCCGCTGTGACAAAAATGCACCATTTCCTGCGGTTACTACGGCAGAAAATGGTGCATATTTTGCTGCGTTTTTCACAATGTTAGGAGACGGTGACATCTCCTCTGAAAAATGCAGCAATTCAGTCCACTTTCCGCAACAGCAATTGACATGCTGCGGTACGACATATATGCACCACAGGTCAATTTCGGATTTAAATTTTTATGCAGCGTGTGGATGAGATTTGTTAAATCTCATCCACTCTGGTGCTACTGTATTCTGCTGTGTTTTTTTCACCCGCAATTCCGGATGGAAAAACGCAGCAATTCCAAAGTGCATGGACGACCCCTAAGGGTATGTTCACACGATGAGAGGCATTTACGTGTGAAAAGACAGACTGTTAACAGCTGCCTCGTTTCACACGTAAATGCTCCTCCTCGCATTTTGCGAGCCATCTGAGACGCTCGTAAATCTTGAGCTGTGCTTCATTGAGTTCAATGAAGAACGGCTCAAATTACGTGGCAAAGAAGTGTCCTGCACTTCTTTGCCGAGGCAGTCCATTTACGCGTCGTCGTTTGACAGCTGTCAAACGACGACGCGTAAATTACAGGTCGTCTGCACAATACGTCGGCAAACCCATTCAAATGAATGGGCAGATGTTTGCCGACGTATTGTAGCCCTATTTTCAGGCGTAAAACGAGGCATAATACGCCTCGTTTACGCCTGAAAATAGGTCGTGTGAACCCAGCCTAACAGTAACAGCCAAAATGTCCCATAACATTGGCAGCCACAACCCTCATGTCCATGAAAGCCTTAAATTTTGCTATTACAGTGAGGGCCACAAAATCATGACATTAACAATCACTGTCCCTAATCACAGTTTTAAAAGAGTAAACAAGTGTGCCGCTGGTGCCAAAAGAGCCTCGTGAGTGCAATGACACCCTTAAGTGACACGTTGGACAGCCTTGATACAAGGTTTCTGTTTTGTTTTTTTATTATTGTAATCTAGCGTTTTGCTTCCATTGATGTATTATTCCTTTCCTCTATTTGTAGTCTAGTTTACTGCAGTAATAATTCATTCAGTTGTGCTAACCCAAGTGGCTATACAAGCAGTAGTAAGGGCAAGGTGATGCCTCTAAGTTAGGGGATGATCTTTTAGGTCAAGTGGGACAATTACAAAGAAAACATTCCAGGTTGATTTCTATGAAACAATCTTGTTTCTAGAGATACAAAAGGAGACTATTTGCGTAGCACAATTTTATATAATTTCGATCTTAACTTTGGTCATGGTCTGCAAAGATTTACAGAGCAGATGCTCCATATTAATAAGCTACATCTGGAGCAGCAGTTCTCCAATAACAAGATGGATATTTCTTCTGTGCTCACTGATATGAAATCTCCCAGGTTCCAGACATCTGCATTCATTTCATGCAATCAATAGCATTCTCATTTAACCTAACAGTGGGGATGCCAGTTGCACAACTGGTGTACATTGATGTAGACCTTGGCATGGAGGAACAGTTAGCAAGCATCCCAGCAACGTGTGCCAACATCATATATCAGATAAAAAGGCAATCAGCCATCAAAGAATCTCTGTCTGCATTTTACAATGATCTACTTGCTGGGAGATTGCTACACCATAGTGAGATAGAAAACATAGAGGATACTATTTGAACATCTGTGACCTTGCAAGCATGAGGTTGGAAAGATATGCAATTTACATTTATAGTTTGGAGAAGTGGGAGACACGCACACAGCACAGGAGAACACATTCAGTGTATGGAGAGACCAGGCAACATCTGATGGATTATTCTGGATATGACTCGGATTGTTCCTTCACGCGGCGTTGTTCCATAGGGTGGAGTGACGATGACTGTGACGAGGAGGATGGCACATTCACCCAGTTAGTGGCAGCAGTTTATTTTTTCATGACTAAAATTTGACCCATTCAACAACTTGAGATACACAGATAATAACTAGTTAAGGGGGCTAACTGTCTCTGTCAGAGTGGGTTTTTTAGCCCCTGACCAGAACTTAATGACCAGATACAGTTTTTAGAACTTTTTTGTTAGGCTATCAAAATGGCTTTTGTGGTATTTGTATTTGTGGACCTTGGAATATTTTATTTTAGAGTTATTAGGACTAAAGGAGGAGGGATTTATTAAGACTGGTGTTTTATACATCAGTCTTAATAGAAAGAAAGTTGCAGAAGAATGCAACACATTTGCTAAGAGGAAAACATTTTTTTAAATTATATTATGGCCGTACACCATGCATTTCCCCCATCGGCCATAAATTAGGAAAAAAAACGTACTCACCTCACTGCTCCTCTTCTGCCCTCTGAATCCCCTCAGCATTCCAGCGTGGCTCATACAAGATTCTGACACCAAGCAGCATCAGGGACATATATGCAATGCAGCACTCAATGTCATCAGTTACATGAGCTACATCATGCTCAGCGGACCCAGAGGGGAGAACGGAAGCGGTGAGCATAATTTTTTTTTATTTTATTTCATTTTTTTTTTTAAATTAATTGTCCATTCGGGGGTAGGGGAAGTAGCATGAATCTCTAACTTACTACGCCCCACATAGCTAGCAACTGGCGTAGATTTTCACTATAATTTATGCCATTTTTCTGGTGTCAATTATAATAAATTTCTCGGGCTGCTGTGGCCCCCACCCAATTTTGCGAAGCCACAAAAATAGTAAAAAATAGCAGAAAAAAAAGTAAATGTTTTACAAATGTTGGAATATAAATATTGTTGTTTATATTTAGAGGATATAGAAAAACCAAAACATTGAGACCTTGTCCTGATCGCACAGCCGAGGATTTGCTACAATGTATGAGTGTAGGTAAGGCTAAGTACACATCAGCGTTGGAGGCTCAGTTAGGAGCCTCCATCACAAATTTCGTCAAAAATGCACAAAATATTGACGCTGCATGCAGCACTATTTTTTCCAGCAAAATTACAGAAACCCAACTGAACTCATTAAAGTCAATGGATACTTTCTGGCGCCATTGGTCTTCATAAGGTGACGGATCTAACACTCCATCATTTTAGTTGTTCTGCTCCTATGACGGAGCAGAACAATGGAAAGGTAAAATGGTGATGTGAACACAGCCTAAGCGCTGTCATTCCAAAGCAGGAGAGAGATTTGAGCTGCTATAGAGAGAAGCTCACAGAGGATTCTATGTACTTATTGAACAGGACAAGGTAAAAATAAACATTCAGCCTCTGTATGCGGACAATGGAGCAGATGTACTAATGCGCCTGTTTGCACCACACTAGACAGCTTTTAAAAGTGTGGAAAGGGGGCATGGTTTGGTGCAACTACTGACTGTCTGGTCTAAGTCTAAGGGTATGTTCACACGAGGTCATTACGTCCGTAATTGACGGACGTATTTCGGCCGCAAGTACCGGACAGAACACAGTGCAGGGAGCCGGGCTCCTAGCATCATACTTATGTACGACGCTAGGAGTCCATGCCTCGCTGCCGGACAACTGTCCCGTACTGAAAACATGATTACAAGCGCAAAAAACATTTGACAGCTGCGTGTGTCATGCGTGTCTGATGCGCGGCTGCGTGATTTTCGCGCAGCCGGCATCATAGAGATGAGGCTTGTCAACGCCCGTCACTGTCCAAGGTGCTGAAAGAGCTAAATCTTTCAGCACCCTCGACA
The DNA here is from genome assembly GCF_050947455.1 of Rhinoderma darwinii. Taxonomy (NCBI): domain Eukaryota; kingdom Metazoa; phylum Chordata; class Amphibia; order Anura; family Rhinodermatidae; genus Rhinoderma; species Rhinoderma darwinii. Next base: position 45,689,680 of record NC_134697.1, on the reverse strand, counting down.
GTGAATGCCGAACACAACAGCGAAAAACCTGTAAAAAATAATGATAAAAGTTCCTACTTACCGAGAACTTCCCGGCCGTTGCCTTGGTGACGCGTCCTTGGTGACGCGCCTCTCTTGACATCGAGCCCCACCTCCCTGGATGACGCGGCAGTCCAAGTGACCGCTGCAGCCTGTGATTGGCTGCAGCCTGTGCTTGGCCTGTGATTGGCTGGAGCTGTCACTTGAACTGAAGTGTCATCCCGGGAGGTCGGACTGCAGGAAGGAGACAGGAGTAATCGGTAAGTTAGAACTTCGGGTTTTTTTACAGGTTCATGTATTTTGGGATCGCAAGTCACTGTCCATGGTGCTGAAACAGTTTAACTCTTTCAGCACCATGCACAGTGAATCTCTCCCGACGTCGCGGACCGGAAATTTTTTTGCCGGGTTCGGCCAAAACGAGTTTGGCCGAACCCGGTGAAGTTTGCCTCGGTTGTCGGGGTTCGCTCCTCGCAAAGACACTCCGTTTGGATGCTTGGAAACAGAAAAGCACGTGGTGCTTTTCTGTTTCCATTCATCCTTTTGACAGCTGTTGCGCAAACACGCAGTTCGCACGGAAGAGCTTCCATGCGACCTGCCTGGTTTTCACGCACCCATTGACTTCAATGGGTGCGTGATGCGTGAAATACGCAGAGTTATTGAACCTGTCGCGTATTTTGCGCAGCGAACAAACGCTGCGCAAAATACACGGACTGTGTGTACTGCCCCATAGACTTCTATAGGGCATTGCGTGCCGCGCGAAAACTACGCGCCCTACACGCTGCCAAATCACGCTCGTGTGAATCCCCCCTAAGACTGGTGTTTCATACGCCAGTCTTAATATAAAGATCGCTGGAGTAAGTTGCACGCAATTTATTAAGAAGCGCATGTCTCTTATTAAATTAGGCGCATATCTGTTGTCTGAAAGGCGATTCTATGCTAACTATAAGCTGGCGTAGATTTCCGCTATAATTTAGGCTAGTTTCTGGCATAAATGATAGCAAATTTGTTGGGACGTTGCTGGCCATGCTTCCTTATTCCACACCATGCAGACCAAGATCTTGATTAATAAGGAAATTGTATTGCTGCAAACTGTGAGTGCCTCAATTTTTCTACTTTTTATTACTTCCTTAAGCTAAACTAGCCCACTTGTCGGAAAAGTGGTGGGGGCGGCGTAAATGCATCAAAAGTCAAATTTTTTTGTATAAATTGCAACTTTTGATACATTTGTGACTTTTCTATGCCAGAAAACTGGCGTAGAAAAGTTAATACATTTCCCCCATAGCCTATATGGCTTTGCTCACACGACATGACTCCCATGACAGGTATGATGGATCCATTTTTAAACGGATCCCAATGAATCGTGATGGATCCCATTGATTTGAAATTGGGTTTGTCAGGTGTTTGCCAGGTTTCAGGGAGCTTTTTGTGATGGCAAGGATATCTCTGCAGACTCTGGCATTCAAAGCAACAGAGCCCCAAAACACTGGACCAAATGCAAGTTTAAACAGAGCCTTACAAAGTTACATGACTTTTGATTTTATAATCATTTACCTTTGATTACATTACACTGGACAACCCCTTTATAAAGAAAATAATAATGTAATGTAAAAACAATATAGAACCTAATGATGAAAAGTAGCTTGAAAATGTCATTCTAGTGGAGTCACCAAGAGAGCAAAAGGAATAGGGATCCGGTTCCCCAACAATTCCATTCGGTGAGGGGCAATGATTATTTACCTACATCTTCTCCATAGACATGGGGCACATCCATTGGGATCTAAAAAAATTTACTGTACATGTTGTGTCAAACAATATTCCCTACAGCTTTAGTCCAAAATCTAGGTAAAGATCTAACTTTTAATAGTACATTATTATCATGTTAGATCATGTCTTATTTCTTAATTTCTATAGATCCCTTATAATTGAAAGCGACCTTCCGCTGTTAGGACAAAATTATTAATGTCACGGGGTATATGGAGTAATATTACTTGGTGCCCTCCAGTTGCTCCCCCTATGCCATGGATCCGCCATTTCAGGGTCCCCTCTGTGTTGTCTCAAAATAGCCAGAGCACTTCTCAGGCTGAGTCTAAGACACTCCCTCGGTTCACGGATTGGACAGAACTGCTCATGTGTGCAGCTCTGACCAATCCGAGAACAGTGGGAGTGTTTCAGACTCATAGTCTAAGAAGCGCTGCAGCCATTTTGGAACAGCACAGAGGGGACACTAAAACAGCAGATCCATGGCAGAGGGGCACAACTGGAGGGCATCAGAAATTATTATTCCATGTACCCTGTAATATTTAAAATGTGGTCCCGAGACCGGATGGTTACTTTAAGGACAGCAGGGACAATGGCAGTGACAAGTAGAATATTAGCATTCTACGTTTTATATGTAAACCTTTATGAGCATAATTTTCACATGACTGATATGGATAGCAAAGTTCAGAAATACACAGATTGTGTCTTTGCAAGACTAAGTGGTACTTATTATTATTTTTTATTCAGTCAATACCAGCAGAGTTACTAACACAAGTAAAAATTACAAAGGATAAGTAAGTTACAATGGTGAATATACTGAGATGAATAAAAGGATGATTCAAGGTTTGAAGGCCAATATTTATTATTCTCAGCTCTCAGCATCCAATTGTTGATTGCCTGATTCTAATGGAAATCTATTCTTTTCTTTCTGATGATGGCAGAAGCACAGGATTCGTATTCCTTCAGTAAATGCAGCGCTGTATCAATCTTGCAGTAATTTGACAGTGTAATCTGACAGGTGAGGGTTTGGATAAGCTAGCAGGTAATGTAATACTTGCTCCAGTGCCACACACACCAGTAGAGATGAGCGAACTTATGAAAAGTTCGGTTCGGCAAGTTCGCCGAATTTCGTGCAAAAGTTCGATTCGGACCGAACTAGTTCTGACCGAACCTGTAATACAAGAAAGCCCCTAAAAATCGTGTATAACACTGTTTTAAAGCCCTAGAAGCCCTGTATAACACTCTTAGGTCACCCATGAGTGTATCCAAGTACTTTTGAGCTGTCTTTAATGCAAAGTTGGTGTCAAAGTTACGCCAACATGTATGGCTCTAGGAAAACGGATGGGACACGGAGATAACTAACAGAAACCACTGCACTTGTGCATGTTGTATGCTTAATGCATTGTTAAAAAAGGTACAAAAATTTACCATTTTAGGCGGCTGATGCCTGCCAGGGTTCATACATATAAGGTGGTAAAAGAAGAAGCAATGGCTTTTGACAAGCCCTCCAAAAATTGACCCTTTTTATTGGCAGATGCCTGCCGGGGTTCATCCATACATGGATGTAAAAGCAACAAGCAATGGCTTTTCACAAGCCCTCCAAAAATTGACCCTTTTTATTGGCAGATGCCTGCCGAGGTTCTTCCATACATGGATGTAAAAGCAACAAGCAATGGCTTTTCACAAGCCCTCCAAAAATTGACCCTTTTTATTGGCAGATGCCTGCCGGGGTTCTTCCATACATTGATGTAAAAGCAACAAGCAATGGCTTTTGACAAGCCCTCCAAAAATTGACCCTTTTTATTGGCAGATGCCTGCCGGGGTTCTTCCATACATGGATGTAAAAGCATTAAAGCAACAAGCAATGGCTTTTCACAAGCCCTCCAAAAATTGACCCTTTTTATTGGCAGATGCCTGCCGGGGTTCTTCCATACATGGATGTAATAGCATTAAAGCAACAAGCAATGGCTTTTCACAAGCCCTCCAAAAATTGACCCTTTTTATTGGCAGATGCCTGCCGGGGTTCTTCCATACATGGATGTAAAAGCATTAAAGCAACAAGCAATGGCTTTTCACAAGCCCTCCAAAAATTGACCCTTTTTATTGGCAGATGCCTGCCGGGGTTCTTCCATACATGGATGTAAAAGCATTAAAGCAACAAGCAATGGCTTTTCACAAGCCCTCCAAAAATTGACCCTTTTTATTGGCAGATGCCTGCCGGGGTTCTTCCATACATTGATGTAAAAGCATTAAAGCAACAAGCAATGGCTTTTCACAAGCCCTCCAAAAATTGACCCTTTTTATTGGCAGATGCCTGCCGGGGTTCTTCCATACATGGATGTAAAAGCATTAAAGCAACAAGCAATGGCTTTTCACAAGCCCTCCAAAAATTGACCCTTTTTATTGGCAGATGCCTGCCGGGGTTCTTCCATACATGGATGTAAAAGCAACAAGCAATGGCTTTTCACAAGCCCTCCAAAAATTGACCCTTTTTATTGGCAAGGGTGAGTAGTAGCAGCACATTAAAAGACACTGGACGACAGTCACAGGACAAAGCCCTGTGGTGGGGCAGGCCTGCTTGTAGCAGACGGGCGGCAGTGGAGGTTTATTGGTGGTAGTAGTCGAGGTAGCCAACACAGACAGCAAGGGTGCAAGCAGTAGTAGCAGTAGTAGCAGCACATTAAAAAAAGAGACTGGACAGTCAGAGGAGGACAAAGCCCTGTGGTGGGGCAGGCCTCAGGCCTGCTTGTAGCAGACGGGCGGCAGTGGAGGTGTATTGGTGGTAGTAGTCGAGGTAGCCAACACAGACAGCAAGGGTGCAAGCAGTAGTAGCAGTAGTAGCAGCACATTAAAAAAAGAGACTGGACAGTCAGAGGAGGGCAAAGCCCTGTGGTGGGGCAGGCCTCAGGCCTGCTTGTAGCAGACGGCAGTGGAGGTGTATTGGTGGTAGTAGAGGTAGACTAGCCAACACAGACAGCAAGGGTGGTAGGACTGGTAGTAGCAGCAGCACATTAAAAAAAGAGACTGGACGACAGTCACAGGACATAGCCCTGTGGTGGGGTAGGCCTGCTTGTAGCAGACGGGCGGCAGTGTAGGTGTATTGGTGGTATTAGAGGTAGCCAACACAGACAGCAAGGGTGCAAGCAGTAGTAGCAGTAGTAGCAGCACATTAAAAAAAAGAGAGACTGGACAGTCACAGGAGGACAAAGCCCTGTGGTGGGGCAGGCCTCAGGCCTGCTTGTAGCAGACGGGCGGCAGTGGAGGTGTATTGGTGGTAGACTGGTAGTAGCCGAGGTAGCCAACACAGACAGCAAGGGTGCAAGCAGTAGTAGCAGTAGTAGCAGCACATTAAAAAAAGAGACTGGACAGTCAGAGGAGGGCAAAGCCCTGTGGTGGGGCAGGCCTCAGGCCTGCTTGTAGCAGACGGGCGGCAGTGGAGGTGTATTGGTGGTAGTAGTCGAGGTAGCCAACACAGACAGCAAGGGTGCAAGCAGTAGTAGCAGTAGTAGCAGCACATTAAAAAAAGAGACTGGACAGTCAGAGGAGGGCAAAGCCCTGTGGTGGGGCAGGCCTCAGGCCTGCTTGTAGCAGACGGGCGGCAGTGGAGGTGTATTGGTGGTAGTAGTCGAGGTAGCCAACACAGACAGCAAGGGTGCAAGCAGTAGTAGCAGTAGTAGCAGCACATTAAAAAAAGAGACTGGACAGTCAGAGGAGGGCAAAGCCCTGTGGTGGGGCAGGCCTCAGGCCTGCTTGTAGCAGACGGCAGTGGAGGTGTATTGGTGGTAGTAGAGGTAGACTAGCCAACACAGACAGCAAGGGTGGTAGGACTGGTAGTAGCAGCAGCACATTAAAAAAAGAGACTGGACGACAGTCACAGGACATAGCCCTGTGGTGGGGTAGGCCTGCTTGTAGCAGACGGGCGGCAGTGTAGGTGTATTGGTGGTATTAGAGGTAGCCAACACAGACAGCAAGGGTGCAAGCAGTAGTAGCAGTAGTAGCAGCACATTAAAAAAAAGAGAGACTGGACAGTCACAGGAGGACAAAGCCCTGTGGTGGGGCAGGCCTCAGGCCTGCTTGTAGCAGACGGGCGGCAGTGGAGGTGTATTGGTGGTAGTAGTCGAGGTAGCCAACACAGACAGCAAGGGTGCAAGCAGTAGTAGCAGTAGTAGCAGCACATTAAAAAAAGAGACTGGACAGTCACAGGAGGACAAAGCCCTGTAGTGGGGCAGGCCTCAGGCCTGCTTGTAGCAGATGGCAGTGTAGGTGTATTGGTGGTAGTAGAGGTACTAGCCAACACAGACAGCAAGGGTGCAAGCAGTAGTAGCAGTAGTAGCAGCACATTAAAAAAAGAGACTGGACAGTCAGAGGAGGGCAAAGCCCTGTGGTGGGGCAGGCCTCAGGCCTGCTTGTAGCAGACGGGCGGCAGTGGAGGTGTATTGGTGGTAGTAGTCGAGGTAGCCAACACAGACAGCAAGGGTGCAAGCAGTAGTAGCAGTAGTAGCAGCACATTAAAAAAAGAGACTGGACAGTCACAGGAGGACAAAGCCCTGTAGTGGGGCAGGCCTCAGGCCTGCTTGTAGCAGATGGCAGTGTAGGTGTATTGGTGGTAGTAGAGGTACTAGCCAACACAGACAGCAAGGGTGCAAGCAGTAGTAGCAGTAGTAGCAGCACATTAAAAAAAGAGACTGGACAGTCAGAGGAGGGCAAAGCCCTGTGGTGGGGCAGGCCTCAGGCCTGCTTGTAGCAGACGGCAGTGGAGGTGTATTGGTGGTAGTAGAGGTAGACTAGCCAACACAGACAGCAAGGGTGGTAGGACTGGTAGTAGCAGCAGCACATTAAAAAAAGAGACTGGACGACAGTCACAGGACATAGCCCTGTGGTGGGGTAGGCCTGCTTGTAGCAGACGGGCGGCAGTGTAGGTGTATTGGTGGTATTAGAGGTAGCCAACACAGACAGCAAGGGTGCAAGCAGTAGTAGCAGTAGTAGCAGCACATTAAAAAAAAGAGAGACTGGACAGTCACAGGAGGACAAAGCCCTGTGGTGGGGCAGGCCTCAGGCCTGCTTGTAGCAGACGGGCGGCAGTGGAGGTGTATTGGTGGTAGACTGGTAGTAGCCGAGGTAGCCAACACAGACAGCAAGGGTGCAAGCAGTAGTAGCAGTAGTAGCAGCACATTAAAAAAAGAGACTGGACAGTCAGAGGAGGGCAAAGCCCTGTGGTGGGGCAGGCCTCAGGCCTGCTTGTAGCAGACGGGCGGCAGTGGAGGTGTATTGGTGGTAGTAGTCGAGGTAGCCAACACAGACAGCAAGGGTGCAAGCAGTAGTAGCAGTAGTAGCAGCACATTAAAAAAAGAGACTGGACAGTCACAGGAGGACAAAGCCCTGTAGTGGGGCAGGCCTCAGGCCTGCTTGTAGCAGATGGCAGTGTAGGTGTATTGGTGGTAGTAGAGGTACTAGCCAACACAGACAGCAAGGGTGCAAGCAGTAGTAGCAGTAGTAGCAGCACATTAAAAAAAGAGACTGGACAGTCAGAGGAGGGCAAAGCCCTGTGGTGGGGCAGGCCTCAGGCCTGCTTGTAGCAGACGGCAGTGGAGGTGTATTGGTGGTAGTAGAGGTAGACTAGCCAACACAGACAGCAAGGGTGGTAGGACTGGTAGTAGCAGCAGCACATTAAAAAAAGAGACTGGACGACAGTCACAGGACATAGCCCTGTGGTGGGGTAGGCCTGCTTGTAGCAGACGGGCGGCAGTGTAGGTGTATTGGTGGTATTAGAGGTAGCCAACACAGACAGCAAGGGTGCAAGCAGTAGTAGCAGTAGTAGCAGCACATTAAAAAAAGAGACTGGAGAGTCACAGGACAAAGCCCTCTGGTGGGGCAGGCCTGCTTGTAGCAGACGGCACTGGGGTGGATTGGTGGTAGAAGTAGTAGCAGCTGCAGCACCAACAGCGGCACATTAAAAAAAGAGTGGACAGGACAGAATCCCATAGTAGCAGGCGGCAGTAGCAGGCGGCAGCAGCAGCAGCAATGTAAGATCTAATCAGTGGCATCAGGCACAGGGGTTTTAAAATCCTCACCGATCCACGCTTGATTCATTTTCAGAAACGTGAGATTTTCCAAGCTGTTGGCGGACAATCTTGTTCGCTTAGGGGTGACGAAGCCCCCTGCTGCGCTGAATACCCTCTCTGACGCTACACTGGAGGGTGGACAAGACAGTACACCCATGGCAAACTGGGCCAGTTCTTGCCAATGATCCAATCTGCTGACCCAGAAGTCCATGGGGTCTGGGATCAGCATTTCTGACGGAGAAAGGGCACAGTCCAAGTACGAGTGAACCTGGTTGTTTAGGTGCTGCACCTGGAGATGGTGAACATCCCTTTGGTGACTAGTGCTACGATGTGTGTCAGGTCGGGGTATTGGATGTAAAAATGTTGTCATCATATTTTCCAAACTGAATTGGCTGCTGCTGCTGCTGCTGCTGCCGCTGCTGCCACGGCTGCCGCCTATTGCAGAGGTAGCTCTGCCAGAGGCGGTGGAACGATGAGACAGTGGGGAGCGGAGAGTGGCCCCCCGGTCAGACATGCTTGCAGCGGGTGTCTGCCGTTTGAAAGCCATGACAAGCTGGCTGCATAGCTTCTCTCTATAATAAGCCAATTTTGCCTCCCTCTCGGAAGGCGCAAAAAACTCCCCCATTCTGGCTTTATACCGAGGGTCTAAAAGTGTGGCTATCCAGTAGTCATCTCTTTGCTTCATGCTAACAATACGACAGTCAGCGCGCAAGTAACGAAGCATACAGCTCGCCATCCTGGCCAGCGTTTCAGAGGGCCCGGTTGGTTCCATCTCCGCCCCATACTGCCATGGTTGTCCATCATCAAGGTCGTCGTCAGACTCGTCATCACCACCATCACTGTCATGTTGTGCGGCTGCCTCGTCCCCTATCCCTTCCTGTGATTCCATCTCCAAATCCAGCTCCTCTTCAGGTCCTGTTTCCTCATCCTCCTCCTCCTCCTCAACATCCATAGCCAGATGTGATCCTTCCTCCATCCTTTGCTGAATCATCGCTGTGAGCGTTTGCTCCATAATGAATATCAGCGGCATAACATCGTTCATTCCGCTAGCGTCACGGCTCACAAATCGTGTGGCCTCTTCAAAGGGCCTCAAAACGCGACATGCGTCTCTAACCAGCTGCCAGTGCCTGAGCTCGAAATTACACTGGCTCCAAACGCTGCCCGTCTGCTGCATCAGGAAATCATTCACGGCTTTCCGCTGTTCGTACAGACGGTCCAACATGTGCAGGGTGGAATTCCATCGTGTTGGAACGTCGCAAATCAGGCTGTGTTCTGGGAGATTGTTTTGACGCTGCAAGTCCAGGAGGGCGTGCTTAAATGCATACGAACGTCTAAAGCGAACGCAAACCCTCCTGGACATGGCCAGCACACCCTTCAAACCAACATATGACTTTAAGAAGCGTGTTATGACCAGATTGATCACATGTGCCATGCAAGGAGCGTGTGTCAGGTGACCTAGACGCAGTGCAGCCACAACGTTCTTGCCGTTATCAGAGACAACATTGCCCAGTGTGAGTTTCAGAGGAGACAGCCAGCGTGCGATTTCCTCCTTGATGCACAGCAGCAGCTCCTGCCCTGTGTGGCTTTTCTCGCCCAGGCTCAGCAGGTGTAAGACAGCGTTGTGGCGCTTCACCTTGCACCTATGAAAAGAGGAGGGAGGAGGAGTGGAAGATACGCTGTGTCCTGTCGGGGACGGGAAGACCTCCAAGGAGGAAGGCAAGGAGGAGGAGGAGGAGTAGGAGGAGAAGGATGGTAGGCGCCTGGTGTCCGGAGTTGAACTAGAAACATACAAGCGTGGAGGTGGTAATGCCTGGCATTGCTGCGGTGGTGCATCGGACTGCAAAATATTGACCCAGTGGGCCGTGAAAGACATGTACTGTCCCTGCCCATAGTTGCTGCTCCACGTGTCGACGGTGGCATGTACCCTGCTGCACACGGATAATTGCAAGGACTTGGACACCTTTTCCTCCACATGCTTGTGCAAGGCAGGGACAGCTGTTTTGGAGAAGTAATGTCGGCTAGGTATTCGCCACCTAGGCTGAGCGCACGCCATCAATTGCTTGAAGCCGGCGGAGTCGACCAGGTGGTATGGCAGCGACTGCACCACCAACAACTTTGCCAGGTGTGAATTAAGCCGCACGACAAGTGGATGACTGGGTATATATTGTTGCTTATTGGACAACGATTCCGTAATGGATAACTGACGGGACATAGGAGGAGCACTAGATGACAGTGATGATGATGATGACAACGACATGGTGGATAAGGCCTGGCTACTACTTAGATGACAGGGACTCGGAGCAGCAGCAGCAGCGGAAGAGGGGTCTTCATTAGATGTACATGATGGTGGGGCATGTTGATTGTCCCACATGGCCTTGTGATGCCGTTCCATGTGTTTACGTAGAGCAGTAGTTCCTACATTGCTGCCCTGCCCACGCCTTACTTTCTGCTTGCAGATACGGCACTGTGCCATGTTTTCCTCCTCTGGGAAGGTACAGAAAAATTGCCACACGGCAGAGTACCGTAAAGAGGTAGTACCACGTCCACCACCACCACCACCACCACAACCACCCGAGCTTGCCCCTTGTCTGGCAGGCTTTTTTCGGGAACCTACACCAGCATCTGTGTCGCCGTCACCGGCTCCTGAGCTGACCCTACCGCTGCAACGTTTTGCAGATTGACTTCTGCCCCTACCTCGGCTTGGCTGTTTATCACATCCAGTGCCGCCACTACTACCCTCCTCCTCTGACGCCGTCATCACCTCGTCACCTGGTTCCCACGTCCTGTCTAAAACAACATCATCATCATAGCCTTCCTCATCATCCCCGCCACTTCTGTCACTGTGTTGTGAATGTGATGTGACATCATGGCGGGCTCCATGCCCCCCCTCATTACTGCGTCTGCCACCACGGCTACCACCACCAACACCCCCACTACCGCAGCTATGCGTCTCGGTCACCGCTTCCACCTCCACCACCGCCGCAACACACTCCGTTGGCTGACTCGCGGAAAACAAATCATCATCATCACTATGTTGTTCAGTATCTTCCTTCGCACCCGAGGAGATGTCTCTTAGGACTCTCAGGAAAGATGGCTTCCCGCTAGGAAGGGGGAGCGAAGACATAGATGATGGAATGGAAACGCTAGAAATACCTATATTACTACTGTCACCGTGCCAAGGAACTGTAGAGGATCTGGAATCCAACGAAACCTGGCTTGAAGCCAGATCGTCAGAGTCTTCCTGCTGAGATGACCGCGAGCCAGCCAACCAGTCCACAATGGCCGTATTGTCTAAAGTAACCCGCCCACCGGAGGAGATGGACAAGTCTGGCTTGCTGATACTACTACTAGCAGGCACATGGCAGCTGCTACTAGTGGAACTGGGCACATGTCTTGTGCCACAAATGCTGCTACTGGGTCTGGCACCAACAGATCCAACATTTGGACTGGAAGAGGAGACGGCATGGGTGTTTCTTCCTCTACCCCGTCCTTTCACAACCTTTTTTTTCCCAGACATTTCAGAGCCCCTTTTAAAAGCGTATTCACACACGGACACTGGCTTGGCAAATGGCAATGAATGAGAATTTCAATCAGCCTCGCTGCAGTGCACTCAGGGAATGCTGGGCCTTGTAGTACTACTAGGCTGCCTGTATGGCAAGTTGGATTGTTATTCCAGGGATGAGCCCCTTTTAAAAGCGTATTCACACACGGACACTGGCTTGGCAAATGGCAATGAATGAGAATTTCAATCAGCCTCGCTGCAGTGCACTCAGGGAATGCTGGGCGTTGTAGTACTTCTAGGCTGCCTGTATGGCAAGTTGGATTGTTATCCTGTTAATAACGGCCAGGGATGAGCCCCTTTTAAAAGCGTATTCACACACGGACACTGGCTTGGCAAATGGCAATGAATGAGAATTTCAATCAGCCTCGCTGCAGTGCACTCAGGGAATGCTGGGCCTTGTAGTACTACTAGGCTGCCTGTATGGCAAGTTGGATTGTTATTCCAGGGATGAGCCCCTTTTAAAAGCGTATTCACACACGGACACTGGCTTGGCAAATGGCAATGAATGAGAATTTCAATCAGCCTCGCTGCAGTGCACTCAGGGAATGCTGGGCCTTGTAGTACTACTAGGCTGCCTGTATGGCAAGTTGGATTGTTATTCCAGGGATGAGCCCCTTTTAAAAGCGTATTCACACACGGACACTGGCTTGGCAAATGGCAATGAATGAGAATTTCAATCAGCCTCGCTGCAGTGCACTCAGGGAATGCTGGGCGTTGTAGTACTTCTAGGCTGCCTGTATGGCAAGTTGGATTGTTATTCCAGGGATGAGCCCCTTTTAAAAGCGTATTCACACACGGACACTGGCTTGGCAAATGGCAATGAATGAGAATTTCAATCAGCCTCGCTGCAGTGCACTCAGGGAATGCTGGGCGTTGTAGTACTTCTAGGCTGCCTGTATGGCAAGTTGGATTGTTATCCTGTTAATAACGGCCAGGGATGAGCCCCTTTTAAAAGCGTATTCACACACGGACACTGGCTTGGCAAATGGCAATGAATGAGAATTTCAATCAGCCTCGCTGCAGTGCACTCAGGGAATGCTGGGCCTTGTAGTACTACTACTACCACTACTACAAAGGCTGCCTGTATTGCAAGTTGGATGCAATGGGGATGAGCCCCTTCTAAAAGCGTATTCACACACGGACACTGGCTTGGCAAATGGCAATGAATGAGAATTTCAATCAGCCTCGCTGCAGTGCACTCAGGGAATGCTGGGCGTTGTAGTACTTCTAGGCTGCCTGTATGGCAAGTTGGATTGTTATTCCAGGGATGAGCCCCTTTTAAAAGCGTATTCACACACGGACACTGGCTTGGCAAATGGCAATGAATGAGAATTTCAATCAGCCTCGCTGCAGTGCACTCAGGGAATGCTGGGCCTTATAGTACTACTAGGCTGCCTGTATTGCAAGTTGGATGCAACGGGGATGAGCCCCTTATAAAAGCGTATTCACACACTGGCTGAGTAGTGAGTAGTGGATGAGCCCCTTCGATTTCTGAATTCCTGCCTTTTAGATTCCTAAAGCTTTCCCTTACTGCACAGAGATGCTATTCCTACAGCTCCTGTCTGTAAAATGGCCGCTGAGCTCCGTGCATAGACTTTTATTGCAGGCTTGAGCCCGCCCCTATGCTGCCTCCCGATAGGCTGGGAGAGCCGTTTGCAAGGCATTATGGGGTAGCCTGATGTCAGGTGATCTTCTGTAATCCTCCATTTTAGATGTAACATGTGGCAGGCGCCAAAATGTAGCCGGGTTCGGTCAAAACGGGTTCGGCCGAACCCGGTAAAGTTCGGATTCGCTGCGAACCGAACTTTTCCTGAAGTTCGGACCGAAACCGGGTTCGGTTGTCCCGGTTCGCTCATCTCTACACACCAGGACAGCAGGCAACAATGTAATGGGAACAAGCATTATGTGTTTGTTTTCATGGCCTACAATCCTTTCAGAGCGCTCTGCAAACATGTCACAGCTGTCATCTGTCCTGTGTCCCAGTCAAGGACGATTCTAGGTTTTCCTTTGCCTGAGGCGATAATTTAAAAATTGCCCCTTTCCCAGGCCTTGATGACACCCCCCTGGCCACTCTACGTCACTACCAGGCTGCTCCAACTCTTGAGGATGCGCTGGTGCCGTCTACTTCCGGAGCATGATAACTGCGGCAAAATGTATTCCATGGGCATGCGTGGTGCAGCGATGAAGCCGGGTAAATACACCTCTCTGCGCATGCCTGGGAATGCAACGCAATAGTTCATCTGTGAGAGTTGGAGGAGGCTGTTAGTGACGTAGAACGGTTAGGGATATATCAATCAAGCTTGGAAAGGCAGGTTTGGAGACCGCACTGCGTGACTCTTCAGGATAGGGGCAACGTCCCCATGACTCTTCAAAGGGTAATTAGCATATAGTGCGCACTGTTTTAAACGTTTATTTTATAGAATTTGCTGCATCTAAAAAAACATACAGGGGCATGTTCAATTTGAATATACAATGAAGTGCAACAATTCCAGCTGTCCTGCAATTTTTTCATTTTAAATATATTCTACATAAATACAGTACCAGAACCAAGTTCAGTACATAAAATCAGCACCAGAACCAAGCTCAGTACATGAATATGTCACCAAAAAACAAGCTCAGTACATATATTCATCCCCAGATCCAAGCTCATAACATATAACGGCACCAGTACCAAGCTCAGTGCATAAATACAGCACCAGAACTAAGCTCAGTACATAAATACAGCACCAGCACAAATACATCTCAGTACAGAGATCATTTGCAAAGTTAGGTTAACCCCTGTAATATAAAGCTCATAGAATGGCCAGAACAATAGTAAGGATATGCTGAGAGTTGCTGTTTCACAAAAGAAAAACGATACCACCTATCATCTCACTTCAGATCACTGAATGCAGTACTGATGAGTCAGAGGCAGAATAAACATTTACATTTAGTGATTAACAGATGACATCTTCTCAGATTGGAATCATTCTCTTTCCTTTTTTTTCTACGTCCGGTCCAGACCACCGTGCCAATTTGACCCTTACACAATGTCTTCGGCACCTCAATTTCCAACACATCCACAGCTATATACTAACACAAAATACTCATACTGCCACACACTGCACATCTGATTGTAACAGCACCATACACTGTGCCTCTGAATATTCCGCTACAGACTGTGCTCCTGGATTTACCGCCACACACAGTGCCTCTGAATATAATTCTGACACACACTATGCCCCTGAAAATCAAGCACCACACATACAGTGTCCAAAACACATATTGTCACAAGCTGTTCTTCCTGAAAAAAAATGCCACAGACGCCCCCTGTAATTAGCCCCACGCAGTGTCCACTGTAGAGAGTGTCACGCACAAAAAACAAAAATTCCCCCTGTTAAAAAGTGCCACACAGTGCTACTTGTATACAGCGTCACACACTGTTCTCCTTGTAAAGAGTTTCACACACTGTGGCCCCTGTAGAGAGCATCACAGATTATGGCCCCTATAGAGAGTGTCACACACAGTGCTTCCTGTAGATACGGTCACACATACATTGCCCCCTGTAAATAGTGTAATGCCATGCCCCCTGTAGAGAGCGTCACACACTGTGCCCACTGTAAAGAGATAACACACTGTTCCCCCTGTGGACAGTGCCACACACTGTGTGCCCTCTTGAGAGCTTTACACAGTGTGCCCCATGTAGAGAGCATCACACTGTGTATACCCTGTAGAGAACATCACACATTGCACGCCCTGTAGAGTCACTCACAGTGCCCTCTGTAGATAGAGTCACGCGCAGTGCCCCGTGTACATGGTGTCTCACAGTGCCCCTTGTAGATAGTGTTACATGTACTCACCTGAAGAAAACTTCACACAATGCGCACCCTGTTGAGGGCATCACATAATGTGCCCGCTGTAGAGTGCTTCACACAATGTGCCCCTTGTACATATTGCCACACTGTGCCCCCTGTAGATAGCACCACACATAGTTCTCCCTGTAGAGAGTTTCGCACACAGTGCCCCTGTAGATAGTGTCACAAACAGTGCCCCTTGTAAATAGGGCCTCTTGTAGATAGCACCACACACTTTGCCCCTGTAGAAAGTGACACACACAGTGTCCACTGTAGCTAGTACTTCTTGTAGAGATTGTCACACAGTGCCACTGTAGAGAGTGTTAAACACAGTGCCCCATGTAGTGTCCCCTGTAGATAGTGTCACACAGTCCCACCCACAGAGTGTGTCAGACAGTGCCCCATCTAGAGGGTGTCACACACAGTGTCCCATGTAGAAAGTGTCAAACACAGTGACACATGTAGATAGTGCCCCTTGTAGATAGTGAAACACACTTTGCCCCCTATAATGTCCCCTGTAGATAGTATCACACACAGTGCCCCCTGTAGATAGTGGCACCTGTAGTGCTACATCCAGTGCCCCCTATAGATAGTTTCTCATAGTGCCCCTTGCATATAGTGCCACACACAGAGCCTTCTATATAGTGCCACATACAGTGCCCCCTGTAGATAGTGCTACACACAGTACCCCTTATAGAGTGCCACATACAGTTCACCTTGTATAAATTGCCATGTATAGTGCCACATACAGTGCCTCGTTTAGCTAGTCAAGAAGTAGGGAGAAAAAGTGCAGCATTCAGGACACGGTGCCTGGCAGGTAAGCATTCAATGGATATATATGGTTATAATATTAATATTTCATTGTCAAAACACTATGCGTTTCAGGACCGGACAGGTCCCTTCCTCAGGCTTATACAAAGGTTTTTCCCGGTTTTTCTTTTTTGTGTGTATAAAAGGATGTTTCTTTTTGTGTATCGTTGTATAAGCCTGAGGAAGGGACCTGTCCTGAAATGCATAGTGTTTTGACAATGAGATGTCAATATTATAACCATATACATCTATTGAATACTTACCTGCCAGGTGCCTTGTCACAAATGCTGCACTTTTTCTCCCTACTTTTTGATTCCTTCTCCCAGGCAAAGTGGATTTCACCCGTGGGACAGCAGCGGGTGTCAGCCGGCACCTAAAGAAAGATCATCATCGTCATCTATGCAAAGCAGTAGCGTTGTGCCTATACATGCACAACGAAACTAGGTGAGTAACCCAGCTCCCTTTTTACTGCTCTTGATTCCATTTCCAAACAGTATTACCTTAGAGGAGCGCTGCTTGTCCTCCTTCCTTTTTTTTTTTCTTCCACATATTCCTTTAGCTAGTGTCACACATAGAGAACCTGTAGACAGTGTCCCCTATAGAGTGCAACATACACAGTGCCCCCCGCAGATAGGACTATCCTGTAGATAGTGCCATCTGTAGTGCTACACACAGTGCCCCCTCTAGATAGTGCTCCCTGTACATAATGTCTCTTAGTTTCCACTGTAGATAGTGCCACAAATAGTGCCCTCAGTAAATAGAGTCACTCACAGAGCCTCCTATAGAGCGCCACTTGCAGTGTCTTGTGTTAATTGTGCCACACAGAGTGCCGCATACAGTTTCCCCTGTATAAAAATACCACACAGTGCCTCCTTTAGCTAGGGACACAGCACACCTGTAGATAGTGCCCCCTTTAGAGTGCAACATACACTGTGCCCCTGTAGATAGGACCCCGTAGATAGTGTCCCATGTAGATTATGACACACAGTGCCCCCTGTTGATAATGTCCCCTGTAGATAGTGTCACACAGTGCACCTCTGTAGATAGTGATACACACAGTGCCTGCCTAAAACAAATAAACATACTCATCTGTTTCTGTTCCCACACTATCCAGCAACGCAGGCCTGGCCTCCTCTAGCAGACCTTCTTCTTAAGAAACAATGCAGGTGGCACAATGACATCATTGTGACACCTGCATTACAGAAAAAGCAACAAATACCATGGCAGGGAACTGATGGTTCATTGCAATTGGGGAGCAGAAGGGAGTGACCTCATGGCAGATGCAACACTGGTCACAGTTACTTATCTGTTGTAATCAGGTGTTGTGATTTGTTAACAGGCAATCTTGTCATTTTTCCTTCAACGAGATGGGTTCCACTTTGGGGATTATGTACTGTATGTAATTTTGTGCTGTCATCTATCATTTGTTAAAACCACTCTCTAATATTATAATAAATAATAATGCATTACAATTAAACTGCTTAAGTGACATGATGTCTGAGCTTGATAGGCAGTCCATGTTCTTTAGCGGCAAACACAGAAATCAAAGGGCTCTGCCAATTGTACGTTTTTTTTTATCATTTAAGTTAACGTCCACCGTAATTTCAAAATAAATTTTTATGGGAGTCAGAGCTGTGTTTTTCCCACATAGAGCTCCATGTTCTCTGCTTCCCTTCATCCTGTCAAAGAGTTAAATGGTAAAATTCTGATTTGCCTGCTGCCATCACCAGGGGGAGCTAACTGCAATTGGGATTTATAAAAGTAGTATCAAATAACTGGGAGCTGTAAAAAACTGAATGCATTAAGTCCCCACTAGTGGCAGCTGCAGGAAAACGCTATGTCTGTGTGATGTGAAGCAGGAAAAGGACTTGACAGCCAGGCCCCTATTTATCATGGACCTGTTCTTACTAAGGAGGGCCCATAGTAAAAGCCCCATTCACATGCATTATACTATACTTTGTTACGGATTTTCACTGTAGAAACTCCAAAAAGAGGAGAAGAAAAATTCCTTCATTTAGATCGACACTAAATAAAATAAAATATTAAAAACTATGTGAACCTGGCCTTAGGAAATTTCATTGACAGCAATTACAGTTGAACCTTTTTTTTAATACCAGTGATGCCCCAGGATGTATAATTAGGAACCTCAGCATTGGTGTAACTGTATCAGCGTCTTCTGTTCTTTGTGGTAATATCATTTATTTGTGTAGTATGCGGTGTCACATTAATGTCAGCCGTATGTCCTTAGATCCACTGACTTCATTATGCTGACAAGCGCTAATTAAGAACTGTGTGTAAACTATGAGCAATCTTCTAATGCTGTTTTCAGAACACACTATAATTACCAATGCATTTACATAAGTATAAGATTACCCTTTAAGGCGGAATCGCATGTGGATGATTTTCCTTTTTAGCTCATGGGAGATGTGATCGGAATTCCCTATGTTCATTCTATAGAATTTTGTGCTGTATCAAGTCAGTCCTAATTTTACAATGATCCCATATTGGATACAGGCAACGCAAAAAATCTTGTTCTATTTACCTATTCATGTCATATTGAAATTCTGACCTAATTAAAATGAGATGAACTTGTTTAATCTAATTGAAATTCTTGTATTATTAGTTTACACATATATACACGTCTTTCTGGCCGCATGAAACAAGTTGGTTTATGGAAAGCAGACACTTTATGCATCAATGATTGTATCTATTTTAATACACCTGATTAAATGTCAAGTTGGCTGCCATGCAATAAATGGCAGAACATTGACGTGTAAAAGCTTCTCAGATAAACAGCATAATACATTTTATTGTGTGCAAGCAGAATGTCTCCTCTGCCTATGCAATAGGCAAGGAGATGGTCTGAAGCATTTCGGCCTGATGTAGTGGAAATATAATTATTTTATTTATCAACAACATGAATACATTACATAATACAAATCTTGTTCTTGACCCTGGTAGCTGCAATGCTATAGGGGTAAAACAGCAACCTGAAAAAATGGACTGTGGCTTTCCTAAGGGCCCTTTTACATGGGCAGATTTTCTACCCGGTAAACGAGCACTGATTGACTATACAGCATGTCGATTGGCACTCGTTTGCTCCATTTCAACCGAGGGAATGTATGGGGATGAACGGTCAGTAATAAAAATACAAGGAGATTTGCTGCCGACAATTGACCATAAAAGATCCAATCAGCCAACAAACAAGTGTTTGCTCGTTGGTCGGCTGATTGCTGCATTGTTTACACAGGGCAATAATCGGGAACGAGCCTTCATACAAATGCTCATTCACCTATCATTGGCCCATGTGACAGGGCATTAAGATCAGTTCTAAGATAACAGGCTACTTTATTTGTGTGGCACAACATGGCATGCTGCAGAGCAAGTAACAATTGTGGGAGATTTTCAGCTCTGAAGCCTGCAGAATTGTGAACGCAGCTCTGACCTGTAATTCAGACTGAAATTCGGGATCAATACAAGATAAGAAATGTCATATATTTACAAAGTTACTCAACTTGTCATGTAACTTTATTTTATATATATGCTTCAAAATGGTGACCAAAGATGGACATACCCTTGAAAGTAAATTTACAGAAAACCCCTATATATCTATGAATTGTAATAGACAAATATAAGATAAGTAGGTTGTTCTGAGACTGTGGTACTTATTTCAAAGCAAGTCTATTCTAATTCACCTTGTACAGTCTCTAAATTGGCAAGAAAACAATTTGCCATGTATTTTTAAAAAAAAATAATGGTTATGTATGTTCTTTAAAACCCACCTTTCTGTGTTTAGATGGTAATTGAAACGTAGATGCATCTCATATGTTTATCTTCAGTCTGAGCTTTTGCCTCCATATTTAAAAATGATCTAATCCATAATACATTATTTCACTTTATTTTCTTTCCTGTTTGCTGCAAGACGAGGGAAGCATTAGATGTCATAATTTTTTTTCAATTTCCCATAATCTGCAAAAGCACATAAAAGAAGTGAAATGAAAAATGTATGTGCCTGCGGGAGCTATTTCCTTATTGTCCTTTAAATTACAGTTGCAAATAGATGTGTTTATTGCAATATATAGGTGCTACACTTATAGATAATTCTAAAATGACAGTGTTAAAAAGGCTCTACTTTATTTATTTTTTAAATAACTTGTGTGTGCAATATTCAGAGTTTACAATCTAAGGCCAGTTTTACACAAGCGTATAAAGGCTTCGTACAGAAGCTGTCTTCTTTGAGCCAAGAACAATATTGGGTCCCGTTAGAACAAACCGAGACCTGACCCAAATGGGATCCGACTGGTCCTGATCCCGTTCTTGGCTCTAAATATAAGACTCTGAGTCATAAGACGCTCATTTGACATGAACTGCATTCACATAACTGTATTATTAGCTATAACTACTTTTCCCTAATGGGACCCATTCAACAGTATTGCTTGCCATGTGAATACAACCAATCCCAATGCCAGTATTAATGTGCCTGTTTGGACCCTTAAAATAAGAGTTACGGTTCATTCTCTAGTCCAACATGTTTCAATTCTTTATTTCTCTTGAGGGCACCAATTGATAATGTCACCAGGGTTGGAGATGAGAACATTTTGTGGTGTTTTCTACTTGTATTTCATGGATAGATAAATTGAAATTTTTTAAAGAAATGTAATGAAATGTAATAAAATGGTCATTCAACAATGTAAAATTTAATTCAGAGAAGGTAGAGTAGCTGGAAAAAAAATACTTATATGGTATAGTTAGACCTCAATTTGATGTGGTAGTTGATGAGCCTGTAGCTAATATTTAATAACATTTATTTCTTAGGGTCACTTAAATTATAACAAATAGAAAATACCAATCTGCATCCCACACAATACCATCTGCATAATAATAATAATAATAATAATAATAACAATAATGTAATATTTTGTCTTCTAGGGAAGATGTCCGAACAGCAAACGTTATTGCTGCTGAGGCTGTGATGTGTCTTGTCATTGACAGAGAGTAAGTTCCATTTTAATTCATATTAAGAAAAAAGAAACTGCAGATTTATGTTACAAATGTTAAAATGGCATGTTTTATGGCATTGGACCAGGCTGGGTACCTGATCTCACACAGGAGAATGATAGAAAATGTCATCTAAATTGCTGCTTTAAATATTTGTAGTCAGACTGGTCTGGATTGAATCTATGGACTGATCTATTTGCCCCATATGTTAGGACCGTTGCTATAGGGTTCTAGAAAAACGAAAGAAATCATTGTGGGGGCAAATGTATGCTATGTATAAAATATTGTGGTATTATTAATATTGAGGTTTTACTATAGCCATAATAAAATCTAGTGTTTAACCTTCGCAGTCTGAGTAGGTTTCCTGTAAGACATTATTTTACATGGGCCAGCGAATGTGTTGGATCATGCACTAACACAGGGGAATTACTTCTGCTACGCATCTGTGCCTGGCAAAAACCGCCAAGAAAGCCCATTCATTAACTCTGAGCCACTTAGTTCAGTTGATTAATGAAAATTAATGTAAAAGAAAGAGAAGCCGTTTTTCACAGCAACCAGTCAGAAAATTGAGAGCTGCAATCTGATTGGTCCCCATGGGCACCATCACTGTATTTAATAGATTTGGGCAGCTCAATGAGGGTGTGGCCGGGGGCTGGGGACAGGCAGGTTGTACCGCAATTGCAATGTCACAACTGGGACAGCAATACTTTATTTAAAATATAAAAAAGTTGGTATCGAGGCATAAATTGTATATCAAAGGGACACATTTGACATACAAACAAATTTGTCAGATATATGGCCCAAACGTGAGGTGATCCCAAACAACTTTTATTAATAATAAGACTACGGGCCTATTCAGACGAGCGATGTTCACGCCTGTGTGCTCTCCGAGTATACAACAGACAGCACACACACTGAACACTGACCCATTAATGTCAATGGGCTTATTCATTTGACTGATTTTCCACCATTGGTCCGTGCAATAAAAAATTGCAGCATGCACTACTTTGGTCTGATTCTCGCATTAGTCTCACCCATTCAATGTGTCCGTGAAAAAAATCTGACAGTGCATTGATAATATCCGAGTGTGGTCCATTTTTCACCCATAAACTGCCAGAAGATGCTAAAAAAAAAAGCTGGACTTTTTTTGGATGGACATAAAAAATGATGAGCCCTGATGTTACACAGACATTAAAAACTGACACACGGAACGCACGCTGACACAATCCTGATTTAACGCTGATGTAAAATTGTCAGTTTTTTCCTAAAGAAACACAGACGCGTTTTAGAATGCTCGACTGAATAGAGCCTAACAATAAAACAGCAGAAGAGTAATAATCTTCCACATTTATTAGGCTATTAAACACTTATTTATATCAATAATAAAATCTGATTTTTATGTACTCTTATCTGCTCTGTCAGAACAATATAATTTCATCCAGCAGATGACTTAAAACGATCAGCAGAGGACAGAACGATTCTTACTTTAAATTATTCATCTCAAGGCAATTTGCGTCTAATCATTTCAATCTTTGTCAGGCGTTCCAAAAAATATTTTAGCCATTTTAGTGTTCCTGTCTTTTTATGTAATTTAACAGTTCTGTTTCCCATTTGTCAAAATAAGTGATTTATCATATTTAAAGCATACCTGCACTTTTATGCATCTTTTATGTATATTATTATGGTGTGTGGGTTGGCAGAGTTTGGTCCATGAGTTAAAACTTCTGACAAATTTAAGCTCATTACATCTCCCATTGATTCAATGGAGCTCCCGTCCAAATAGGTTGGAGGTACAGAAACCTTGAAGCTATGAGCTGAGTGGACATGACACTTGGAAGAGCACTGTGGATCCTTTTATTTGTAGATCACAGCTCACAAACAACCATTTGACAATGACATATCAGACGGTCTGTAAAAGATAAGCTTAGGGATATATAGTTTTCTACGATTTGATTCAGTATGTAAAGAGCAGTTTAAATACAACCGGGACTCATAGAGAAAGCCTGTGAGTCCCTCTTCACCCCGCCCACACAGTGATTGACAGCTCGTTCTACATACAAACTCATAAAGGGAATTCTGTCAATCACTCTGTGTGGGTGGAAAAAAGCAGGATTCACAGGATTTTTCTATGAGTACTGGCAACATTTAATTAGCTTTTTAGGAGAGCGTAGGAAACCTGACGGCTTTGAACATAAGAATATTTTTTAGGATAACACAGAAATAAAAAGAACAAAGAAAGCTATGAAAATACTACTGGGGAGCAAAATACCTTTTCAGTGTGATAATATTAGGATTTAGACAAACTTATGTGGATAAAATATTACAAAGTATTTCATACAGCTACCTGAGCCAAGACCAGATCAAGTCCATTAAAATAGATCAGGGCTGTCCAGAGATGTAAATCCAAGTGGCCGGAAGCAATACGTGAGGTAAGAACTAGGAAGAAAAATCATTGTGCCTCTGCTGAACTTCTGGGAGGTTTCAACCGTTGCTGGGACTTCGTGTTGGAGTTTCGATGCTTCCTTGTTATTCTAAGTTATCTAAACTTTCTTTAGAGAACAGAGCTGCCCTTAGAGGTCTTTTTTTGGGGGGGGGGGATTTATTGTGATTATAGCATTCTATCACAGTCTGACTATGTGTATGCAAAATATTGTTCTTGATGCTCTTTTCCACGACGGGACAGATAAGGGCGTTTAAATACATTACAAAAAAAAACAATGTAAAAAAATATAGAAAGATTCATGTAAAAAAAACAAAAAACAGCACGTTACACGTTTTCTTTTCCAACACTCACTTGCAAAACAACATTTAAAATTGGACTTATGGGCATTTGCATTGATTTATTTGTGCTATATCCATGACACCAATACATCCCAGCTCTCAGTGCCTAAAATATTTATAAGTAGCCTTAACACTTTTGTTTATATGGCCCTAGTCATTTAGCTACCCTATATAAGTTACCCTATATAAGTTAGGCTTCATGCACATGGCAGAGCCATATTACCGAGCTCTAAGCACTCTGTGTCACCATGTGGTGCTCCACGCGTCGCCATATTATGCCATAGGCGTTGCTTCTAGGGGAGAAAAGCTCTGTATTATGGTATCTAATTCAGCATGTCACAGTTATTTTTTAATAAATCCAATAAAAATAAAAACACCTGCATGAAATTGTGGGCATACGGATATAAAGAGGGGTCCTCAAGTCTATGGGAATCCTATTACAGCTCCATACAACTCTATGATTGTATATAAAGCCTTAGGGCATGCCCAGACATGGCGGAATTCTTCCGCAGCTGTCCGCATCAATGCCGCACAGAATCTGCGTTGCAGATCTGCCCAAAATGGGCATTAAATTGATGCGGACTAGCCGTTGCGTATTGAGGTGAAAGTACTTCCCTTCTCTCTATCAGTGCAGGATAGAGAGAAGGGACAGCACTTTCCCTAGTGAAAGTAAAAGAATTTCATACTTACCGGCCGTTGTCTTGCTGACGCGTCCCTCTTTCGGCATCCAGCCCGACCTCCCTGGATGACGCGGCAGTCCATGTGACCACTGCAGCCTGTGACTTAGACTGAAACGTCATCCTGGGAAGCCGGACTGGAGGAAGAAGCAGGGAGTTATCGGTAAGTATGAACTTCTATTTTTTTTACAGGTTGATGTACATAGGGATTGGTAGTCACTGTCCAGGGTGCAGAAACAGTTACTGACGATCGCTTAACTCTTTCAGGACCCTGGACAGTGACTATTTACTGATGTCGCCTAGCAATGCTCCCGTAATTACGGGTGCACACACGTAGTCACCCGTAATTATGGGTGCACACACGTAGTCACCCGTAATTATGGGTGCACACACGTAGTCACCCGTAATTATGGGAGCCCCATTGACTTCCTCAGTCTGGCTGTAGACCTAGAAATACATAGGTCCAGCCAGAATGAAGAAATGTCATGTTAGTAAAACCAATATGCTCCGCAGCACACATAACATCTACATAACATATGCGGACTTCATTGCGGAATTTTTAATCTCCATTGAAGTCAATGGAGAAATTCCGCAATGAGTCCACAACCAGTCCGCCACACGTCCGCAACAACCATTGTATGCTGCGGACACCAAATTCCGCACCGCAGCCTATGCTCCGCAGCGGAATTGTCCGCAACGTGCAAACAAACCCTACTAAAAAGCTGTGGAAGGCAATGGAGAAACGGGTCCGCTGCGGATTTCCGCTGCGGAGTGTCCGCAGTGGAATTCCAGAGCAATTCTGCCACATCTGGCCATGTCCTTAGTGTACTGAGCACTGCTAGACAAGGTAATCACAGCGTAAGCTAGGAAAATAGGGGTCATTAAATATGTTTCAGTAGCTTGTAGATATAGTTCTTAATGTATTAGAGAAAGAATACTGTATCTATAGAAGTACAAAAAAAAGTGATGACTTTAAAGAACTCAAAAAGCTAGATTCATCCTTTATTTGGATTATCTACTAAGAACTTACTTCAGACCATGACGTATTGTCAAAAGAAATGAACAGCCAAAACATACAAGTAACGGATTACTCCTAATAAGCCACTTCTAGCTGGCCTGCCCTAACATTCACGAGAGTCATGCTTTATTTCCAGAAGCAGATAAATGAATTGGAAATGAGTGTAGTATAAATACACATGCAAACAGTTCCATCAGTTTATGTTCCTAATGAGAAAAATTAATAATTAAGTGACTATGTCAACGTTTCAGCGGCTAGTTTTTCCTGGACAAATGACTTGTTTCCTAGACCTCTAGTACAGGCATTAATAGGTTGGAGAGATATTGTCTAAAATAATCAACGTTGGATGAAATGTTTTTACATTGTCTGCAATCCATGCTGAGATAAAAGGCATGCGGAAGATACTGAAGCTCTTGGCAATTCGATGTCCCAATGTCTTGTTTATGTGCTGTGTTAATGGTCTAGCGGTCGTTTTGATTGGGGCTGTTTGTTAACTATGTTTTGTGTTTTTTGTAGCTCTTTCAAGCATTTGATTGGAGGGTTGGATGATGTTTCTAACAAGGCTTATGAAGATGCTGAGGCAAAGGCAAAGTAAGTGATATGTGATGTTGTATGTATTACTAGGGCTAATGCTTGTGTTTCAGCAATAAAGAATGACACAAAGAAGGGAGAAGCGTAAGGGCTTGTCCACACGTAACGGAATTGCTGCAGAAAATTTATGCAGCAATTCCGCAGAAACTAGCAGGATTTACACTGCAGAAAAACCGCACTATTTCCTGCGTTTTGTACTGCAGAAAATGTTGCAGAATTTGCTGCTTTTCTCTCAATGCTGGGAGATGGTGACATCTCCTCTGAAAAATGCAGCAAATCAGTCCACTTTCCGCAGCAGGAATTGACATTTTGCAGTATGAAAATTACGCACCGCAGGTAAATTTCTGGTCTGAAATTTTATGCAGTGTGTGGTTGAGATTTCTTAAATCCCATCTACTTTGCTACTACTGTACTTTACTGCGTATTTTCCGTCCACAATTCCAGACAGAAAATACGCAGCATTATGGTTGGGAAAATAAATCTCATTCATTGTATGATGGAAAGTTATACAACTTTCCAATATACTTTCTGCATCAATTGTTCATGGTTTTCAAGACCTCTGCTTGACATATTTCAATGGTAACCTTCATTGTTTACTTTCAGTGGATAGAAATCTGTCCTGGTCATGTGATGTACGCAGAGGTGTATGGCTCGTTACAGTACAGTTATCTGAGCTTTGTCTTGTAACCAGCCCTGCACCTGTGTGATCATCACATGACCAGGACAGATTTCTATCCACTAAAAGGAAACAATAAAGGTTCCTATTGAATGACTGAAAGCAGTAATCTTGAAAACAGGGATGAATTAATACAGAAAAAATATTGAAACATTTTATATTTTCCTTTATACAAAGAATAACAATTATTTGCTGAAACCATAAAACTTAACAAATGATTCCTTTATAACTAGAAAATCTCTTTCTTCCATTGTATCTGAATGAAAAAAGGCATGCTTGAGTCTTTAAAACCGAAATTATACTTAAAGGGTATGTTCACACGCAGTGTTTTCAGGCGTATTTCGGGCATTTACACCTCGAATTACGCCTGCAAAACGGCTCCATTACGCCTACAAACATCTGCCCATTGCCTGCAATGGGTTTTACGATGTTCTGTTCCCACGAGCCTTTATTTTATGCGTTGCTGTCAAAAAACGGAGTGTAAAAAGACGCTCCGTAAAAAGAAGTAGCATGTCACTAATCTAATAGGCGCGGTCACACTAATAATTATAGTGAAAATTGTGTCCCAAAACATTTATTATTTTAAAAGTTATGAGCATTTTTCTTAAAATGTAAATGAGCCTTTATTAGACAACTGGGAGGTAACACCAGCGACTCTCCTGGGGTGGAGCCTCCTCACAGCCTCTGATGCTGTCCTATTAGCATGAAGCTGCTTCACACAGTGTGAGTGACTGAGGCTGGAGGGAAGGGGGATCGCTTCAAACAGTCATATCTCTGACTGTGGACCACCTAGAACAGTGGTTCTAGTGGCATATGAAAGAGGAGATTCTAATCTTTGATATAACACCAGGATCTATGACACAACCGGAGATATTGGCAGTTAAAAACACAGTCGGGAATGGAAGTTGTATACTATATTCTCACACTGCGTTGCTGGGCAGGGAAGGGAAGGGGGAGAAGCTGTATGCTGATTGGACAGCGTCATACAGAAAACATTACACGCCCACAGTGAAAAGAAAGAGTCACCTCCTATTTTACTATTAGAGCCACATTAGCATATCTAGAAAAATGCTCAGAACTTTGCAAATAATAAACATTTTTTTTTTTTTTTTACAACAACTCACACTGAAGTTATCAGCAAAAAAAGGGCCTATTAGATTAGTTAGGAGATAGGGAATTAATAAACTGGTGACAGATCCTCTTTAAAGGGCAACGCTTATGGCTCTTACTTCAAGTATACATATTTATAGCGGCTTCTCCTGGTTGAAGAACCCGATCAGGGAGTAATTTAAGGCCACTTTCACACAGCGGTATTTTGGTCAGTATTTTGCATCAGTATTTGTAGACCTAAATCCGGAGCGGAACCCACACAAAGATAAAGTATAATGGAAAGATTTGCACCTTTCAGTGTTTTGGACCCACTCCTGGTTATGGCTTACAAATGCTGATGCAAAATACTGACCAGAAAACTGCCGTGTGAAAGAGACCTTAGGGTAAATGTGGAGATATTGCTAAAACAAAATGTATCGCAGTCGTCACCCACCTGTCATTCTTGAAAAACATATGAATATTTAAGGCCTACTGCTGTAGGTGACACTTATCTTTCTACATTGAGGATCCACAAAACTAGGAGCTGGAGATATTCTGTAGCTTATGTTTTATGTAATGGGATATTCTGGAATATATTCTCCAGGGTATTGGTTGTTCACTGTTCTCAACAAGTTACAGTCTTTACAGGCTTCAGAGCGTTGTAAGAGAATCATTTGAAGCTTATCCAACCGTGACAACATAGCAATCAGTTATTTGACATTAGTGTAGATGTGTTTCATCTCGATCAGCAGGGTCTACAGAAATGTCTACTAGGAAGGTAGACTAAAGGTTCATTTACACTTGGACATATCGTTAGAATTCGGTAGTTTAAAAACAATTCTAACAAAATAATAATTGGCCATTGCAAATGCACAAGATGATCAACAGTACAGCTATATTTTCTTGTTGCATAGATAAAAAAAACATTGTTATACACATCGGTACCTGCAAATGTAAATGCCAAATGCAGCAACATTTAGAATATGTTTGCCTGTCTAGCACAGAGGTCTCACGAGAGATGTTTCTAGGCTATGGTGAAGCTGCTCTTTGCCCATCAAGTGGGGGAATGACTCCTCTTCAGTGATCTTTCTGATGGAATATGTACATCAGATACGTGGAAGGATATTTCAAACCACCAATCATTGGTCTGTGGTTTGAAAAATTATTCTGGTCTTATAGGGGTCTATACAGGGCCGTAGCTATAAGGGGTGCAGCGGTAAAAGCCGCACCTGAACCCTGGTTCCTGAGGTCCCTTAAGAAGATTACAGTATTATGAATGGTAGATAGAAGCTGTTTTAGATTAAGCATTGGGGCCCAGGAGCTACAACTTACCCACGTGTGATTACAGATATCCAATAAGTCAGGTTTGTGTGACCTTTGGTTGATAGCGTGACATACGGTAAATGTTCTAGAATCAGGTGGCTTGCTTATCACGAGGAAAGGGAGTCTGGCAATTGGCATTTTTCCCTGGTCATTTGTTGTTGTTTGTATATGACCTTTCTGGCTAAGTAAAAATGTCAGATCATGAAAATGGCCATATGCACTAAATAAGGTGGAGAAGAAAGTGGCACTTAATGTGAGTTTTTAGTTAGAAAACAATGTATAGAAGATTGGTCAACTCCTTTAGCCTCCATCAGTTGATAAAATATATCTACAGGGATGTCAGACGCAAAAATGGCATATCAAAGAAATGGAACCTACAAATGCCAAAAAGTTCTTTCCTGCATCTGCTGAAGGGCCTAATTTGAGGGTTGGGAGAGAAACATGTAGATTACTCGTGGTTAGGCCTTCTGCAAAACGAAGTCCCATAGTCCATCCAGGATAATCTCATCTTGGAGTTTTGTGTTTTCCCTATTATTGTATGGGATTCCTCCAGTTAGTCCAGTTTCCTCCCATACTCCAAAAATATAGCTGACTGGTCAGTTGCCTTCTTGTGCAATTGTCAAAAGGAAGGTTCCAATAGCGTTGAGTCCATTTATGACCAGTTTTACTTTTGCCTCTAATCTAAAATATAAGAAATGACAGTGTAATTCGCTGTGCAGAGCAGTGCAGTGTTTTCATGAGGACCTTGTATGGGTTCAAATCCCCATTCAAGTCAATTCTCACACATACAGTATATACATTTATTTGGCACAATTTAAGCCAGACAGGATACAGACATTGACGTACATAGATAGAGAAGACTTCATATTAAAGTAAACCCCCCATTATAGTGTCAGGTTTTCCCACCCCGGACCAGGACACTTGGACCAATATCCCACCTACTTTGCTAATAATGCAGTTCCTTGAAATAGTGCTGGTACATGACAAAGGGATTGGAGCCAATATGGCTTGGTCCGCTTTCCAAGGGCCCCATAGGATCTGTATGAGCTGCCTTTATGGTATGTAAGATCAAGCGGTCATATGTGAGCATAGAATATATTAAAATAATTATTTTTTTAAAACGTATATACACTAAAATGATTTTTATATATTTCTAGGTAGATCTCCATTAACGCGTTCATTCTCCTTTTGGTATAAATAGACTGCTGTCTCGTAATCTGTAGAGTTGCCCATTCTATGGCGGGCCATGCACATACTGAACGGCTGTTTGTCTTGTACACCTCATTAGATTGAAAATATACCAGCCCCATGTAGTAACAGTCCTTCTATGTGAAATTAAAACCCTTCCTCTGTTATATGCACCACGCGTGGCTAATATAGCGCTAACATATTCCGCAGCACTGTATAGACTTTGTCGCCATTCACATTTTTCCATGCCCCCAATGGGGCTCACAATCGAATTTCCCTATCTAAGATACACAGTAGGGCAATTTCATAAGAACGCCATTAACCTACCAGTATGTTTTTGGAGTGTAGAAGGAGACTGGAGTTCCTGGAGAAAAAGCCCAAAAACACAGAGAGAACATACAACCTCCATGCAGATGTTGCCCTTGGTAGTAGTTGAATCTAAGACCTCAGTGCTACGCAGCAACAGTGCTAACTCAGGCGATTAGATCTCTATTAAAGTCACTCTAACAATTGTTCTTTAAATTAAAAAAATATATATTTTCCATTGTTGCAGAAAATTGCAGCGTCTTTGAATTAACTTTGTGGCCACTTTCTATTATGTTATCTCACTACCGTATATCACTTATTCTGCTCTCTCTTCGTTTTCATCCTAAGTGCTGAAACCACTTAGTTGTAATTGTGCTGTGTAAATGCCTACACCCCGCCAGGCTCATCAGCACTTACAGAAAATCATAATTGGAAAGTGATCTGTAAAAGATGCTTTAATTTGAGTATCAGTATTAACCCAACTGGAGCAAAACAGTATTTCAAGTAACATGGAATATCACAAAATATTGTTAGGGCTTATTCACACGAATGGGATCATCGGCCGTGTGACGGCAGCTTTTTAAACGTCCGTCACATGGTTGCATTAGAATCAATGTAATTCTATTGGGCTATTCACACGCCTGTTTTCTAACAGGTCGTGTGAACGGCCCGTGAAAAAATAAGACATGTCCTATTTTTGACCGTTTTCACGGTTCCCTCAATAGACTCAAGTAAATTATTAGGTGTCAATTGTGTCCTCTAAGCAACCCCCAAAACTACAGATCAAACAGCATGGAGTGAGTAGTAGCATATGAGTATGTCCCTATGGGTTCGGAAATGCTACAGAAAAGCCTGCAATGTTTCCAACCGAGAACTCGCAGGGAAATCCGTCCAAATATTCGAACCAAATGGTTCTTTCATTTGGTGCATATATTCTCCAGGAATGTGCGCTGTGGAAAACGGACAGCCAAAAAAAAAAAATAAAGTCTATACTCACCTCTCCTGGCACTGCCATAGCAATGCGTCCCTGCTCTCCTGTCTGCTGACGTCTCATCACATTGGACGCCCACTGCCTGTGATTGGCTACAGAGGTTACATGTAATGAAGCGTCATCACAGAAGGCTGGCTGTACACCGAGCAGCTGGAAGAGCAGGGATGTGTTGCAATGGGAGCACCCGAAAAGGCGAGTAAAGTTTATATTTGTGAAACCTGCGGAATTTGCAGCATAATTGAAACAAATTGTGCAATTATTGGCATTTCTTGCAGAATTTGACTTCCCCATTGAACCGGATGGGGAAATTCTGCAACAAATGTGCAGCTTTTCCACAATATAAATTGAAATGCTGCAGATTTATAATCCACAGCGGAGGTCAATTTATGCACGTATTCTTTGCAGAATTTTTCTGCAGCGTGTGTATGAAATTTGATAAATTAATTTGATAAAATATCATACATTTTGCTTCTACCGGAAACCCTGGCATTGCTAATACTTGAATTCGAGGCAGTATAGTTGTGGTTATGCTAATTTACATTTAAAGGGACAGTTCTGGGCAGTTTCGTGGACGTTCCCAGTCAAATTTGGGCGATTTAGGATACCAATGTTGGTATGTAGGCAATACCTACTTGATCATATCTTACCATAGGAATAAGATTTTCTTTTAAATATGTTTTCCCATTTTTAGTGTACAGTAAAACATGTTATTTTCTTCTTGGTAGACCACCTTCAAATATACGCCCCCCCCCTTCCTATACACGCACATATATTCATAGACATATATAATACAATACTTTATAATGATATTTTCCTGTATAATTGCTCAAAACACATTAGACTCCATTCATAATCCAGACGATTGGTCATGTATGCAGCATGAATACATTTTTGTTAATAATGTAAGCCATATGGCTCCACTACACAGTTCTAATCTAGTTGAAAATTAAAGTTAACAAGAACCTTACTGGGAAATGTCATGTTGGGACATCAGTTTTGATCTTCCACATAACTGAGCATAGCCTTGAAGACAGGTGACTACATAGCGATCTCACCTCTTATGTGCTTCTACAAAAAATCCTTTGTCTTGGGATTGCATGACATCTAGTGGTAGATATTGGTACTTGCATGCTTCTGTTGAAGATCATCCATATTACTAGGGATTCATGTCAACAAGATATTTTAAATGCAAATCCCGACATGATTTGTGATGCTCCCAGGATTATTCACAAAGATTAAAAGAAGCTGATGAACAGTCTGCAAGAGTATAATCTGCATATTCTGCAACTTTACAAGAATAACACGATTTAGATATTGTAACTTTTTTTGTGAACAGAACATATTAATCGATAGAAAAAACATTACAGCCAGTGAGATTAAACTTGCCTGTTATTATGAAGTCAAAATTATTCTCTGTATAAATAGTTACAAAGCTATCTATCTATCTATCTATCTATCTATCTATCTATCTATCTATCTATCTATCTATCTATCTATCTATCTATCTATCTATCTATCTATCTATCTATCTATCTATCTATCTTTCCATCATTCCTTTCTTCCGTCATTCATTAATTCTCTCCTTATCTCTCTCTCTCCATTCACTTTTTCCGGCAGTTTGAGCTCAGAATCTGATTACTTCTTGTATACGACACATGCTGAGAACATACAGTTTTTAATGACAACACTTCCTGCCTTTGCTTCTGGCTTTTTCCTGCTTGCTATAGGGACAATGCTGGACTCAAATAACCATCCGCAGAATATCTACACCCTAAGGCCCCATGCACACGAACGTGTTTTTGTGACTGCAATTCGTCTGCAAAAGTGCGGATGAATTGCATATACACACGACCGTGGTTTACTCAGACCATGTGAAGGCCGCAATTGTGGACCACAAAAACTCAGGACAAGTCATTTTAGGGTCCGCAATTGCGGTCCGGCACCATTGAAACAGTGATTGCAGACTGACCGCGGATGACACTCCGCGGCCATCCGTGCCCATAATCACGGGCCGTGCCCACGGCTACGGCTGTGTGCATGAGGCCTAACTGGCTAGTGCTTGGTGTTCAGTAGTGAACCACCACAGTTTGTAATGGGGAGATGGGTTAGGGTGATAGGATTCTGGATTATTTTGCAGTAAAAGGCCTCTCTATGAAGTAGTTCTGGTAGTTCTTCTTTAAGATGGACTATGATCATTTCAGTTAAATTAGTCAAATCCCCCTGCCCACAGACGTCCCCCTCCTCTTCTGATAACTCTGATCAGTGCATGGCAGGAATCACCGGTAAACCACTGGACACCAGGTATCTGTATAATGCTGCACAGTCTACCCCTTCTCATGGTGCAGTATTATGGGGCAATTGTATAAATGGATCATCCAGCTGATCAATGGTTGGATTTGGTTGGGGGTCACTAGGAGCGCGGTGGAGGCACTTCACAGGTTACAGTATTAGAAATGCACATAATAATGCTCTCATTTTAAATCAATTAATAACAGTTCTCTGTAAATTATTACTCAAATTTACCATGTAAATGAATTCTCATTCATATAGCCAGTCATTTTCTGCAGCTCAAGCAATCGCACTTAGATTGTCACCAAGTCTCTCATAATCTGGGGAATTCTATACAGAGAAGATTTGTTTCATTAAAATACTGTCTTTATGCTGACATGTACATTGAGGTTTCCATGGAAACAAGAACCCAAAATTGCTTTACAAGACAAAATCTTGGTATATGAAAAGTTTAATGTTCGCAATACTGAGAATTTATTTTTAATAATAATATACCAATGCAATAAAGAGCATGAAACAATTCAATGTATTCTGTTGTTAAATAGGGCAATTCAAAATTGAGCTACTCTTAAAGAGGGTTATTGGGGGGGGGGGGGGGGACATAAACCTAGGCAAAACTGGTGCACTGTGTTATGCCCAGGGTTGCCACCAGCGTAAACCACTGGTAATATTTTTTTACAAGTGGCGGTAATTTTGCATAATAAATCATAGTACTTCGCCAGTCTGCCAGCTCTAACAACGTCAGCGGTCTCAAATCTAGGTCCAGAGTGAAATTGGCACCAGTAGGACATGGCAGCGGGCAGATCAGCAGAGAACCAGAGACACGCACACCTTGCGAGACTGCGAGTGAGTCATTGTCTGTCAGAGGCTCCCAGACCTGAGCAAATCACACTCCGTGCGAAGTCACACCCTTAGAACCACACACACTTTTTATGTGTGTTAGGCCTGATTCACACGAACGTGTTAAACGTCCGGGGGACGGCTGTTGAAACAGCAGCCGTCCCACGGACCTATGTAATTCAATGTGGCCGTTCACACAGCCGTTGTTGCAACGGACTGTGTGAAGGGTTCGTGAGAAAATAGGACATGTCCGTTCTTTTCACGCATCAAATCCAGGAGAAAAATCTTACACACATCAGTGATGAAAGATTAAACATATTACCAAGTAGAAGCTTGGTGTATAGACCTATTATATTATATAGCCTACAAATAAAGTCAATTAACACAAAGTTTTTAGAAAAATACAAAATATCTTTTATTATAAACATATATTTTGACAAGACAGGTTAAAAGATGAAGCATACAGTGCAATATAAGGTGTCTTTACAAAGCGGGGAGCACATGGGTATAGCATAGAATATGATACATGAACCACAAAAAAACAGAATCAAAATATATACAATGTAATTATGGGTAAAAAATCCCCATGTGTGTATTTGAACTAGTCCAAAAATAGTATATCATTTGTTGTCACATATATTTCAAATAAGAGAAAGATTTCTAGTAATACTGAGTACCAAAAAATGGATGTAATGTAACACCAAGAAGTCTGGCATGTCTAAGTGGTAATGTGAGCAAAATTACCTACCCATGTTGGAGCGCCTACACCTTGGAGACAGCAGCCTGACGCGCGTTTCGGCAGAATGCCTTTGTCCGGGGATTTCGTGCAGAGGTAGTAGATGCATGGGGTTTGTCATATAAGAAGGCACATCTATTATACATGGCACATGGCAGGGGGCACTAATACCGATTTTTCATCAGGGCCCAGGAGCTTCAAGTTATGCCTCTGGGTTAGATTACGTTAAAGTATCCGTTGTATCTGGTGCAGAAATCACATACAATAGATTTTGTCTCAGCTGAAACAGCCAGAACAAATTTTTTTTGCTAATAGTAAAAATAACATGGCACTCTTTCCATGATATTATAAGAAAGTTGTCAGAAGATGGAAAACTTTTGTAAGCCTGTGTTCAAATCACAGTTAGGCTGGGTTCACACGACCTATTTTCAGGCGTAAACGAGACGTACTATGCCTCGATTTACGCCTGAAAATAGGGCTACAATACGTCGGCAAACATCTGCCCATTCATTTGAATGGGTTTGCCGACGTACTGTGCAGACGACCTGTCATTTACGCGTCGTCGTTTGACAGCTGTCAAACTACGACGCGTAAAATGACTGCCTCGTCAAAGAAGTGCAAGACACTTCTTTGAAACGTAATTTGAGCCGTTCTTCATTGAAGTCAATGAAGAGCAGCTCAAATGATCGGCCGTCAAATACGCCTCGCATAATGCGAGGAGGAGCTTTTACGTCTGAAACGACACAGCTGTTTTCTCCTGAAAACAGTCTATCTTTTCAGACGTAAAAGCCAGTTCTAGTGTGCACATACCCTTAGGGTTCTGTTGATGGGTTCCATCAGAACTTTCCGTCGGAGGAACCCATCAACGGAAAGGCAAACGGAAACCATAGCTTTCGTTTGCATTACCCTTGATTTCAACTGTAATGCCTCCGTTGCAAATGGTTTCCGTTTGTCTCCGTTCTGTAAGGTTTCCGTTTTTTTGGGCGGAAAAAATACTGCAGTTGACTAATAGGTCATATGGACAATGGTTGTCTTCTTGAGACAACCCCTTTAACTATCGTTGGGGCTCCCTCATTCTAAAGATCAGTGGTAGTTTCGGATGGCCCGTAAGAAACCGTAAGATGACATAGCCCTTTTTTTTTGCTTTAGGCAACACTGATACTTTTTCTTAGAAGTTTTTATGCCTGTTAAAAAATCCAACATCTATTAGTAACCATGTACAGATGTAGCAAAGTTGAAATTGACTTTAATAACTTTCTGCAGTGTAATATCCCACAACAAAAGCCATTGAAAAAGTCAAGTTAAAATATATTGCCACAATGTATTTAAAGGGGTTGTCCACTATCGGACAACTGATGACCTATCCACCGAAGAGGTCATCAGTATATCATCGGTGCTGGTCCAACACCCAGACCTTGCACCGTTCATCGGCTCCGGTTGCCTGCGGGCACCGGATGTTATTGCACATTATGCCATGTATGGAGCCAGAAGCAGTTGGCTCCGGACATTGCATAGCAGCTATGCTGCAGAACTGCAGCTCTGCCTATTCCCTTGAACAGGAGCAGAACTACAGTACTACAGCTTGTCCGGTATTCCGTGGCCGGAGCCAACTGCTTCCGGCATGTACGTCCGGTGCCCGGTGGCAGCCAGAGCGGCTTAACGGTGCAACCTGCACTGATGATATACTGATGACCTATCTGGTGGACAACCCCTTTAATTTGTTACGAGTCAAGTTAAAGATTACTACATCTGTATACCTTCCTGTCTTTTTTACTGTCTCTCCATATGTTCTATACATATTTTTACATTCCTCTCTGTAATTCTTGTCAATGTAATTCCATAATTACATTATATTTAAACTTTAGAGGAAGTGTCTGTGTGTATTCATGGTATTTATTCTGAGAAATACCAGCGCCTGTGATGTTCCCTACATATGTTCAGTATGGTACTTCTAACAAGCATATGCTGGCTGAGGAACATACATGGAGATCTTTCAAAGGAAATATATACCACCATGGCCAGGGTCAATGCCTCTAATGGGTGGGTGGAGCGAGACCATCCCTGCTGTACTAAATATATCACTTTGCTCATTGGGATATTTTCGGAGTTTTATATTGACTAGGGCTGAACCAGTGACTCTGGGCAGACACACAAGTGCTTACTACCTAGGAGCACATGTGCTACAAAGTCTCCAACACAGATTATTAGCAGCATAAAGAAGCAAATACAGCTAGTGAGGACGGGATGACAAGCGCTGTTGTACTGGATATATTTCCAGAAGAAGTGTTTCAAAGATTGCCAAGATATGTGCGGAATACCAGATATTTGTATGGTTCACGTCGCCCATCTTCTCATGAAACGCCAAACTCACTTTTCTACCCAAGCCTGAACCCTCTAGCGGAAGTATAAAT
Organism: Rhinoderma darwinii; assembly: GCF_050947455.1. NCBI lineage: Eukaryota > Metazoa > Chordata > Amphibia > Anura > Rhinodermatidae > Rhinoderma > Rhinoderma darwinii. The sequence continues at coordinate 45,651,723 of NC_134697.1, read as the reverse complement.
AATTATTGTCTTGGAGATTTGCCACCATGTAACACTAAATACCACCTTACATGACGTGAATCTGTGAATGAAATTCTACTATTCAATAACATTCTTATGTGGAAATTATGGTCAATCCTTCGGGTTCCGCCAGAGACTCTTCATATGTTCACGCTTCTAAAAGACTTTTATTTTTTTTCATCAAAAAATATAGATACGAAGCTGAGGCAGCTTTCTACGGTAATCTCAAGTTAACGGACTTTAACATCATTGATACTCTCGGTGTTGGAGGATTTGGAAGAGTCGAGCTGGTAAGTCAAGACTATCATTAAATGTATGTAATGTTCACATAGGTGGATGCTCAATATCTCTGCGGTCATAAAATGGCTGCCTTCAATTATATGCATTACCAGTGTGTTGTTTTTTCTAAATAATCTTCACACAAAATGGCTGCCATTGGAGTCTGCTCAAGTGGGGTGTTTTAATGTTTTATGATGGAATTTGGGTAACAGTGAAAAGATAGCATGAAATATCTTTATTCACATATGATTCCCTATATGATATATCTACTGTATCATTTTTCAGTACATAAAAATTTTGACCTTTGCAAATCGTGTCATTGAAGAGGTTTTCTGTTTTTTTTTATAAAATGTACATTTTATTAATTTTTATAATGAAAAGTTATGCAGTTTTCTAGGATTTGGGGGGAATTCATCATTTTTCTACGCTTGTTTTCTTGCACAAAGACACAATTTGTGGCAAAAATTTTGACTTTTGTGTCATTTTTTTGTCACTCACAGCCCTTTTAAAAAAAAGTGAGTACAGCTTACTGAAATGGGATGGGGCCACTCACAGCCGGACAAATTTATCATAATTTCTGGCAGAAATTGGCGTAAATTATGGTGCAAATCTACTCCAGCTGGTAGCTGGTTTAGCGTTGACTCCCTGGCGATATGTGCTTAATTTATGAAGACGCGTGCTCTAAATAAATTAGGCGCATTTTACTCCAACTTTATACTAAGACTGGTGTATGAATTGCCAGTTTTAATAATTTACACTTAAAGAGGCATGATCCTGTGTTATATGGACACGATCATGACAGGTTTCATTCACTGGCTTCAAGCAGGGATCAAGGAGATGTTGAGAAAAAAATACTATAAAAAGCTACATAACTATTCGTTATACAATGAATAAACTATACAGCAAATGCTGATTGAGATATATATATATATATACCAAAATAGTAATAGAAAATGTATGTGTATATTCCTAGTTGCTGTATTGTCATAGCATTTGTCATATATCAATGGCGACCATGCACACGTACAGTGCTAACTCTATTAGATAGGGTGACCCCATGAGCAGGGTGCGTTACAGCAGGATGACATGTTAGTTCTGATTGCACTGTTTTTATATAGCTTTTGTGTTATACAGGATTTCTATATATTTACAAATGCTGTAATTGTGCAAGTAACTTTTATACTGCTTTGTTTATTATCTCCAATTGAACGCTACATAGGAATTATATGAATGGAATGTTGGGATTTGTGTAAGAACATAGAACGATACATTTACTTTGCACTTGAAGTTGATCAGGCAATGGCAATTGATGGGTAAATGAGCCATGATTTATAGCAGTGCTCAGGATTTGTACCGGAGTAGTTTCTGGTATGTTGTACAGCTTGGGAATGCTAGGAACTCTGCTGTGCAATCCAGCGTGGTGTAAACACAGCAACTGTCACCAAGGGAAGAGGAGACACTGTCACTAAATATGACACCCATGTAGAAGGAGACACCCCATTGTAACCAATACTCAACAACATAAGGGCAATAGGGAAGGGAAGCCCTTCATTGAACACTAGAAGCGTTATATAAAGGGTGTACGGCAGCTAACAACATGTTGACCGGGCTATGAAAAGTATATCTAACTTTCTATGACACATAAGTGTTGATTTTCAAAACTTTTTGTTAACACTTTCAGTTCTGGAGCTTATAAGATACGGAATACCTTATAATAGGAATGTACTGGAAGTTGAAGATGTGTATGTTTTTTAATGAAGTTGAATTGACTATGGGATTAATCCCTTCGTGCACCCAGACATGCCATTATGTCCGGGTGTGGGGGGGGGGTGATGTTTGGAGCGCGCTCCATATGCTGCGGGTGTCGGCTGCATTTTACAGCGGACACCCGGGACTAACAGCCGGGAGCAGCGATCGCGCTGTTCCTGGCTGTTTAACCCCTCAATTGCTGCGGTCAATCACGACCGCAGCATCTGAGGCGTTGAAAAGAGGCGGTAACCCCCTCCGACAGCTCATCACCCCCCCTGCATGACGGTGGGGTGACGATGGTTGTTATGGCAGCCCAGGGGCCTATTGAAGGCCTCCAGGGCTGCCTTCACTCTGCCTCTGTTAAGCCCTGCTTGCTGGGGGCTAAAAAAGTGTGTAAAAAAAAATAAGTTTTTAGTAGTGAAAAAATAAAAATGATATTAAAACTTCAAAAAAAAAAAACCTTTTGCCATTTTCCCCCTAAAGTAATGTAAAAAATAAAAAAAGTTGACAAAATTGGTAGCGCTGCGTCCGTAAAAGTCTGAACTATTACAATATAGCATTATTTAATGCACACGGTAAACACCGTAAAAAATAAATATTTAAAACAACAAAATCACAGTTTTTTTGTCGCTCTAAAGAAAAATGTAATAAAAAGTGATCAAAAAGTTCTAGGAACCAAAAAATTGTACCGATAAAAACTACTGCTCGTCCTGCAAAAACACGGCTCAATCAGTGAAAAAATAAAAAAGTTATGGCTCTCAGAATGTGGCGACACAAAACATTTTTTTTAACAAAACGTTTATTAGCAATAAAAGTAGTAACATATAAAAAAATCTATATCAATTTGGTATCACCGTAATCATATTGAGCCACAGAATAAATATAAGTTGTTGTTTTTACCGCACGGTGAAAACCGTAAAAATTCAACCCAAAAAACAATTAAGGAATCACAGTTTTTTCCAACTTCAGGATGCAAATAATTTTTTTTCAATTTCCCAGTACATTATATGGAACTATAAATGGTACCAAAAGAAACTGCAACTCCTCCCACAAAACATAAGCCTTCACACCACTCTATTGACGGAAAAATAACAAAAATTATGGCTCTTGGATTGCGAGGAGTGAAAAACGAAAAATCAAAAAATGGCTTTGTCCCGAAGGGGTTAATACAAATTGTAAATGGCCATATTATACACACTGCTACATAATAGTATTATAAGAAGGGATATAGTTTTAGGGGCATAAGACTGAACACAAGATGTGCTTCTACTTTTAACAAAGTGTGTCACAGACAGCAGACCGAGAGGGGAAGCACTAATACATGGGAGGGGGAATTTGTTGGTACTTCACTTTAAGGATATGTTCACACTGAGCTTTTCCCGCAACAGATTTAATTGGAGAAAATCTGCAGCATATTAGAGTAGCCACAAAGAGGATGAGATTTTATGAAATCTAATCCACATACTGCTGAGGAAAAAATGCATAAATTGACCTGCAGTGCAGTTTTTGTATCCGCAGCATGTCAATTTATGATGCGGAATCATTGCAATTTTGTTGCAGTTTTTCACCATTGAGTTCAATGGGGAGGTAAAAGCCACAACAAATAGCAAGTGTTGTGATCTTTTGGTGAAACAGATGAGATTCCACCGCAATAATTGCAAATGTAAACATAAAAAACTCTTTTCCTTGTTTAAATTGATTAAAAAGGTCTATACTTACCCCCCTGGCATTGTTATAGTGATGGCTCCTTGTTCCCCCAGCTGTTATCCATGCAGCCCGGCCTCCTGGGATAACGTTTCATGCCATGTGACTGCTGCAGCCAATCACAGGCTGTAGTGGTCACATGGGCTGCAGCGTCATCACAGGAACGCGGTACTATGAAGGTAAGTGAAGGTAAGTATTGTTTTTTTTTTACCCTGCTCTTCTTTCCACAGCAGTGATTTTGTCCGAAAATATGCACCACAATTTGGTGCAGTCTATCCGGCATAATTACCTGCGGGTTCTAGGTCGGATGCGCTGCGTACTTTTACGCAGCGTATCCGACCTTTGTGAACATACCCTAAAACACCCCTTAGACTTTCCCGAAAATATTCCTCAGGTATTGTCCTAGGCGGAGTCACCAATAGCAACAGCAAAATGCTTCCAGAAGAATAGTGCCAGTATCGACAGGCAGAGGAGCAGTCATACAAGTCCAAGGTCAAGGCTGGCCATGTTCATGCTTGGAAAACAGTTATAGGTCAGGGCAGCTAGAAATCAATAAACAGTCTGAGTCAATCCAAATAGCACATAAAAAAAGCACTACAACACCGGATTCAAAGAACCTTGTTGCTCAGACAACGAATACAAGCTCTGAGCAGGCTTAAATAATTATAGGTGCTCAGCTTATGGCCAATCACCTGGTGTGTGCCTAGCCCTTTAGAAAGTCACCAGCCGAGCCCGTGCACCGTTATGGAGAGCTCAGTAACGGTGCGAGGCAGAGAGGTATGTTGGTTGCAGCGTTAAGTAAAGCGTCCGATCCCTTTATGTAATCAATGTTACAATTTGGTCCCCGAGTGCTAGTCTTGGGGACCAGCAATGCAGGTTAGCAATATTTGCATATTTACATCCCGTCCATGGATAACGCTTATGGTCTTAGAGATCTAATTTATGTATGCAAAATGTAAATTTAATATTCAGAAGCGTTTCCTTACCTTTTCTGCAATTGTTTAATATTTGATAACTATCAATGTCAACCTTTTCCATTCATGATTACCTCTTATTTCATATGTAACATACCACCCATGATTTCATAAGCTGGGTATAAACTTATCTCACAAAATGGTGGGCTACGCTTTGTGAAGGTGACAGATCCTATTAAATGATAATAATAGACTTCATTTAGCAACCTTGCAGGATCAGTTGGGGTTGTCGCTATAAATAACATAAATATCTTGTTCCAGGCTGCATCTCACTAAAGACTTGAAAGAAGAGATCTAAGATGTGTGGGCATTCTGTTTTTAAAGGCATGACCCAAGGGAAATCCTCGGCATCATATAACACTTGCTCAATATTTCACTCTGAAAGTCTTAACTCGGGTGATTCCCCTTTTTGTAAACAAATATAATACCATCCAAATGTAAATCAGAGCAGAAAAGAAGAGAATTAAGTAGAATAGAAGTTTAGGTGACAATATATTAAGTTGCAACTAATCCTATTTAGGGTGTTTAATATATTGTATATTTTCATAAGTAGGCAGCAAAGGGGTCATTATCATACCTCCCAACCTTCAACGATCGTAAAGAGGGACAACTCATGTGGCAATCCCTGTCCTTACACACCCTGCTCCCCCACACAGTAATAGTGCCCTCCTTTTGATAACAAACAGTAAGAGTGCTCTTATGTGCCCCACACACTTTCATAGTGACCTTTTTTTAACCCCTTGAGTACCCAGCTCATTTTGGCCTTGAGGACCAGACCCATTTTTTCAAATCTGACATGTATCACTTTATGTGGTAATAACTCCGGAATGCTTTTACCTATCCAATTGATTCTGAGATTGTTTTCTCGTGACATATTGTACTTTAGTTTAGTGCAAAAATTTGGTCGATAAATTCATTGCTTATTTGTGAAAAACACCAACATTTAGCAAAAATATGAAGAAATTATGATTTTTCCAATTTTAAATGCATCTGCTTGTAAAACAGATGGTAATACCACACAAAATAATTACCAATTAACATCCCCCATATGTCTACTTTATGTTTGCATCGTTTTTTGAACATCCTTTTATTTTTCTATGACCTCACAAGGCTTAGAACTTTAGCAGCAATTTCTCATATTTTTAAGAAAATTTCAAAAAGCGATTTTTTCAGGGACGAGTTCAGTTCTGAAGTGGTTTTGAGTGCCCTATATATTAGAAACCCCCATAAAACACCCCATTTTGAAAACTGCACCCCTCAAAGTATCCAAAACAGCATTCAGAAAGTGTTTCAACCCTTTAGGCGTTTTACAGGAATTGAAGGAAAGTAGAGCTGAAATTTTCAAATTTCATTTTTTTTTACAAAATTCATATGTAATACATTTTCTTCTGTACCACAGAAGGTTTTACCTGAGAAACGCAACTCAATATTTATTGCCCAGATTCTGCAGTTTTTAGAAATATCCCACACGTGGCCCTAGTGTGCTAATGGACTGAAACACAGGCCTCAGAAGCAAAGGAGCACCTCTTGGATTTTGGGGCCTCCTTTTTTCAGAATATATTTTAGGCACCATGTCAGGTTTGAAGAGGTCTTGTGGTGCCAAAACAGTGGAAACCCCCAAAAGTGACCCCCATTTTTTAAACTACACCCCTCAGGGAATTTATCTAGGGGTATAGTTAGCATTTTGACCCCACAGGTATTTTGCTATATTTTCTGGAGTTAGTCTGTGAAAATGAAAATCTACTTTTTTTCTGGAAAAACGTAAAAATTTCTAATTTTTGCAAGAAATAAAGGAGAGAAAGCACCCCAACATTTGTAAAGCAATTTCTCGCGATTACGGAAATACCCCATATGTGGTAATAAACTGCTGTTTGGACCCACAGCAGGGCTCAGAAGGGAAGGACCCCCATTTGGATTTTGGAGCTCTGATTTTACTGGAATGGTTTTCGGTGCCGTGTCACGTTTGCAACGCCCTGGAGGGACCTAAACAGTGGAATCCCCCCAAAAGTGACCCCATTTTGGAAACTATACCCCTCAAGGAATTTTTCTAGTGGTATAGTTATCATTTTGACCCCACAGGTTTTTTTGCTGAATTTATTGGAATTAGTCTGTGAAGATGAAAAGAGACTTTTTTTTCGAAAAAACACAGAATTTTCTAATTTTTATAAGGAATAAAGGAGAAAAAGCACCTCAAAATTTGTAAAGCAATTTCTCCTGATTACGGAAATACCCCATTATGTGGTAATAAACTGCTGTTTGGACCCACGGCAGGGCTCAGAAGGGACGGAGCACCATTTAGATTTTGCAGCTCAGATTTTGCTGAATTGGTTTCTGGGGGCCATGTCGCATTTGCAGAGTCCCTGAAGTACCAGTACAGTAGAAATTCCCCAGATGTGATCCCAATTTGGAGACTATACCCCTGAAAGAATTAAATTAGAGGTGTATTGAGCATTTTGAGCCCTCAGGTGTTTTATAGATTTTATTAGAATTGGTCCGTGAAAATGAAAACATTTTTTTTTTCCAATAACCTGTAGCTTTAGCTCAGAATTTTTCATTTCCACAAGGAATACAGGAGAAAAGACACCCCAAAATGTGTTACACAATTTCTCCTGATTACGGAAATACCCCATATGTGGTTGTAAACGGCTATTTGGACACACGGCAAGGGGCTAAACGGAAAAAGTGCAATTTCGTTTTTGGAGTGGAGATTTTACAAAATTTGTTTTTGACGCCATGTTGCATTGCGCTGAGGTACCAGTACAGTGAAAACTCCCGAGAAGTGACCCCATTTAGGAAACTACACCCCTCAAGGAATTCATCTAGAAGTGTAGTGAGCATTTTGACCCCCAAAGGTTTTGCAGAAATTAGTGCACAGTGGATGTTGCAGATTGAAAATTGACATTTTCCACATATATGCTATTTCAGTGCCCAATGCGTTGGGCCCAGCTTGTACCATTGGAGACATACGCCCCATAAATTGTTAAGCGGTTCTCCAGAGTACGGTAATACCCCATATGTGGTCATAAACCGCTGTTTGGGCACACTGCCAGGCCCAGAAGGAGCGCCATTTGGCTTTTGGAGCGCAGATTTTGCTTGGTAGTAGTTTTGTTTAGTGTTTTACTGGTGTTTCAGTTTATAATGTGGGGGCATATGTAATCTGTGCGGAGTACATACATTTTGCGTGACACACTGTCGTTTTTATTGGTACCATGTTTGGCTACGCGCGACTTTTTGATCACTTTTTATTCCATTTTTTTGGAAACAACGTGACCAAAAAAGGAAATTCTGCCATTGTTTTTTATGGTATTTTTTTTACGGTGTTCACCGTGCGGGATAAATAATATGATATTTTTTTAGGTCAGGCCGATACGAACGCGGCGATACCTATTATGTCTAGTTTTTGTCTTTTTTTCATTTTTTTTCTAATTATAAAGGGCTTGATCAGGGAAACAAGGCGATTATTGTTTTTATTACGTAAAACTTGTATTTATTTATTTATCTAAAACTTTTTTTTTACTTTTTTTCACTTTTTATTTTACACATACTAGGGGACTGGAAGATCTGATCTTTTGATCCCCTGCACAATACACTGCACTACTTCTGTATGTACTGATGTAGTGCAGTGTATTGTAACTGTCACTTTACAACTGACAGTTGAGCCTATTACGTTGCAACCTTCAGAACCTCGCAATTTTTCACGGGGGGGGGGGGGGGCAATGGGGTGCAGAGGGAGCCCCCTCCCTCTGTATCAATCACTTAAATGCCGCTGTCGCTATTGACAGCGGCATTTAAGGGGTTAAACTACAGCGATCGGAGAGGACAGTGATCGCTGTAGTTGCAGTGGGATGTCGGCTGTGCCCGCTTCATCCTCAGGGCGTTACTATACGCCCATTTTCAGGAAGGGGTTAATAAAAATAGTGTTTTTTTTTTTTACACCGCTTTCTCTGATCTCCTCACGTATCTCACAGAAGTGAGGAGATCAGAGAAAGTGACAGGAGCTTTCTCCTGCAGACGACGTCACAGATGGCTGTGATTGGTCAGTCTTCAGAGACTGACCAATCACAGCAATCACCGGCATTGGGGACTGCTAATTGGTCCCCAGGCCGGTAGCAGAGACGGTTAGCTGTCAATGACAGCTGCCGCCGCTGTTCTGTCACTATGTGATTTTACATAGTGACAGTTTATTCCTGCGCCGTAATAGTACGTCGAAGGTACGCTGGAATAAGCGGCCAGCGACGTACTATTACGTCGAAGGTACGCAAGGGGTTAAGGCACAAAGTAATAGTGTCCCTGCACAGTGATGCTACCTCCTTAGTGCCCCCTCACATTAATGATTCCACTATAGTGCCCCCACACAGTATCATGCCCCCATTGTACCCCCACACAGTATCATAGCCCCATAGTACCCCTAAACAGTATCATGCCCCCCTAGTGCCCCCACACAACATCATGCCCTCATAGTGCCCCCCCACAGTATCATGCCTCTACCGTGCTCCAAATACACAGTACAATGCCCCTCATAGTGCCTGCCCGCTCAATATAATAACCCCAAAGTGCCTCTTTACACAGGATAATGCCCCCCATAGGGCCTTCCTGCACAGTATAATGCCCCCATAGTGCCACTTCACACAGTATTATGCCCCCATAGTGCCTCCTCACACAGTATAATGCTCCCAGGCTCCTGCATTGTATACAACTGTATTTGCGACCTGAGGTCGCAGATACAGTTGAAACCAGGACATGCTGCAGGCCTCCCAGGACAACGGGACATCGCCTGGAAATGGGGACTGCCCCGCTGGATCCAGGACAGTTGGGAGGCGTGGTCTAAAAATAGTAAAACTGGTTCCATCAATAGGTTTGGCCCCATTATGGACCTATAGTCTATCAACTCCGACATTTTTCATTAGGACCAATTAAAAATAAGCACCAGTAGAAATCTCACAGTAGAAAAACATAGATGTATGAAGGTGATTTAAGAGGTTGCATGGGTTTAATTTCAAAGGTTATCCCTAATTCAGTTGCGGTGTGACTAAGCCTTGCAACCGCCTATAATGAATGCCAGAGGACATTTGAGCCAAAGTCATAAGACAGAGCTTACAGTGACATGGAAACCTACCATGAAAATAGTAATAATAAATTTATAATCAAAACGAATAAAATGATCATGTGCTGCAGAGTTGTTACCATTTGCTGTATGCTGGTCTATTGAGAGTTTTTCCCATTGTTTATATAGTGGCAACATACAGATGTGTCCACCCTTAAAGGGGTATTCCCAACTTAGATTGCTATTCCCAAAAGGATATGCTATAAATGTCTGATAGATGCGGGTCCCAGCTCCAATATCGAGAACTGGAGTCACCCAACCTCCGATGCACCTGGTGCAGCGGCCACCAGCTGCCGATTCCATGCTGAGACTAGTGGAGAGGGGGCCGTGCATATGCTCTCCTCTCTCAATTCTGTTAAATGGAAGTTACGGAAACAGCTGAGCAAGCGCTCAGGCTTTTTCCGTAACTTTTACACAACAGAATTAAATAGTAGACAAGGTAATTAAGGGAATGGGCGGATTGCAGTACAAAGAAAGGTTATCAAACTTGGGGCTATTCTGTTTCGAAAAAAGACGGCTTTAGGGCGATCTAATTGCAATGTAGAAATATATATCTGAACAGTACACAAATGATCTTTTTACACTTAGACCTGTAACAAGGACAAGGAGGCATCCCCTACGTCTAGAGGAGAAAAGGTTTTAGCATCGTCACAGCCGGGGATTCTTTACTGTGAGAGCAGTGAGACTATGGAACTCTCAGCCACAGGATGCTGTGATGGTTAATTCTTTGAACAAGTTCAAGAAGGACCTGGATGCCCTTATTGAAAAATATAATATTACAGGTTATGAGTACTAGATTCTAGAGATGGGACGTTGCTCCAGGGATTTATTTTGATTTCCATATTTGGAGTCAGGGAGGAATTTTTAGCCTGGATTAACACAATAGGATTATAGGTTGGAATTGATGGATCTTTTGTCTTTATTCAACCTTCTCAATAATGGAACTATGTAACTAAGAATGTAGAGAGCCATGCAGAGTGGCCCCCTCTCCCCTAGTCCCTGCCTGGATTTGGCAGCTTGCAGCTGCTTGATTGAGCAAAATGGGGGTCGGATGTACCCTTCTTCTCGATATAGGAGCAGGCTCCAGAGCTGGGACTCGCATCTATCAGACATTTATGGTATATCCCATGGATATGCCATAAATGTCTAAGTTGGGAATACCCCTTTAATTTTTCTTGACTAGCGTTAAGTTATACAATTTGTCATTATACCAATTGAATACACTCTTAAGTAGCATTTACTCATGTGTACTATTTATGTAGCATGTACTTATGTATAATATGTACATAGAATTTACTCATGTGTACTACTTATATAGCATTTACTCATATGTACTATTTATGTTATTTATATAGCATTTACTCATGTGTACCATAGATGTAGAATTTACTCACGTGTGCTCTTTAGGTAGTATTTTCACATGTGTACTACTTACGTAGCATTTATTCAAGTGAACCACTTACCTATCATTCAGGGGTGGATATCCCATAGGTGCAACCTGTGCAGTTATGCACGGGCCCAGTAGGTAAGGGCCTGAGCTAATGATTTTCAAGCCTACTATTACTGGTGGCGTGTTCCAGAAATTGAAGAGGGTGCTCTATGCTGAACCATTGGATACTAAGGAGCCCTTATACTGTTCTTGCACGATTGCCCTATTCTATCTGTGTTCATCCTAGTCATCAGTTACCAGTAAAGCATTTTGACATTTCAAAGAAAATGTAGCCAAGTACCCAGCAATGTTTTATTACATGAATTCACAGGCTTGCTTTACATCACTCAAGTATGTTCTACAGGACTTCAGAAGGGCACCTAACAGGCTGTTCTTCAATGTACTGCTCTGAACAGATTCTTGCACCTCACGGTCATGGGAAAGATTAGTCTGGCCAGGTCGCTGGTAGTAAATGAACCCTGTATAAGATTATACTGTGTAAGAGAAGATTATGCTGGGTCCCACTGAAACATTGAAATGGCAGTGTTAGCATATGAAAGTTGAACATATGCGTTAGCATATAAAAAAAAGTAAACACCCTACATGATTCAGACCTGATCCATTTATGTTCTCCATACTAATAGTTAAATGTTAATGAATTTTGGAACACAAATTATTCAATTCTCCGGTTCCCTGTGTATGATATGTATGAGCTGAGAATTTATCAATATCTAAATGTTATGTTCTCCCTTATAGGTACAGCTGAAAAGTGAAGAATCCAAAACATTTGCAATGAAGATTCTAAAAAAGCGACACATAGTGGACACAAGGCAACAGGAGCACATTCGATCAGAAAAACAGATAATGCAAAGTGCTCACTCTGACTTCATTGTAAGGTAAGACGTGTGTCCAAAATAAGGCTACAGCATGGCTGCAATATTGGTGTCTAGGGACCAGCAGAATGTTGGGGCAAACTGCCATTGGTTTTGATCATGCTAGACCGAAATAGACTGAATACATGGATAACACGTAGTTCCCTATTACAGGTTATACAGAACATTCAAGGACAGCAAGTATTTGTATATGTTGATGGAAGCCTGTTTAGGTGGAGAGCTTTGGACTATTCTCAGGGACAGGTATGTAGTCCGTGCCAAACTGTACCCAAGTTATTGGGAATATTCTATATGCTGAGTTTTATATAGAACTGCAAACAACGATTCTGGCTTCTTGCGTTTTTTTGGCCCATGATGCACCCTTCAAGCTCATATTTAGTCTTACAGTATTTTATTTTATCCCTATATTTTAAGTTTTGTAATTTGTGGTTATAGGAGTGAAGTAGAAAAATGTGATTTGTATTGGCATCTCTGACTATTGGAGATACTCCAGATTTCAAATTGGTTTGCATTGTTCTACATTTGCTTTACAAATGAAAATGCACTGGTGTTGGAAATATGCATATTTATGTGCTACCTGTAATGACGGGGGTGGGGAGACAGACAAGTGAGCCCTAATCTACCCACCACTCAGTCCCTGCCTACTTGCAATGACCCGCCCTAGGCGACGGGGTACAACTGGGCGACGGTCCCTACGCTCAATAAGTGCACGACAGACAAACAGACAAGGGTACACAGAGCTAGGGGGAGAAAGGGGCAGTTGCCCACGGCAAAACTGTGAGCAACAAGAGAAGTGAACAAGCCGAGTCAAACCAGGAGAGTACGAGGTGCCAAACGCAGAGCAGAAGAGTAGTCAGCAAGCCGGGGTCAATATGAAGCAAGGACAATGGTACAATAAGCTGCAGCAGGGCCAGGAAACCAAACGAGAAGAATCACAAGCAAAGGAGGAACAGGAAAGGCAGGTATAAATAGACAGAGGGCGGGAGCTAGCTCCTTGTGGCCAGGCTGTGATAGGTTCTCCCACTCCTAAGCCTGCCACCCTGAGTGGTGGAAGATGGAGTCAGTCTCACAGACATAGAAGCAGGTGCAGACTGATTATCTATGGGCGTTAACCCCGAAGCTGTGCCTGGCAGATCCTTTACACTACCGATGTACTGCGTGGCTGTTAAGGACCACATTTGATGCCTTCAAAGTCCATTACCATGTCTACCTCTGGGAGATTTTTGCACCAAGGTCTAGGAGATATTGTTAACAAGAACTTGTCTGTATTGTTGGCAAATGACTTGGAACATAAGCCACTGTTTCCGCGTTGATATCATAAGCCTTGTGAACTTGAAACATTGTTTGAGCATCAATGTTGAACCAAAGATGCCCCTCTAAAACCTATGAATTTGACGAAGATACTGTACCTATCCTCTGATTACATCTGATTGTAACCCCCATTTTCCTTTTGTTGTTTCCCGTAAACATTTTTAGATTTAACTAGGGATAGCCATGGCCATTTAACAGGCTGACTTTCCCTCAATATATGACTATCTCTTAATTTTTATGTTTTTTAAATTACAAATTTTTATTAGCAATTATAAGGACAGAAGAGAGTGGGTCTGGATTCACTATTAATGAGAAACATCTATCATAAACAAATGAGCCGAGAACTAAAATAATGCTCCAATTTTGAGCTTCTTTTGTCCACAATAAAGGGGATTAGCCGCTATTTTTTTTTTTTAAACGGATGCCTTTATTTTGCTGTTGGCACCTTTAGTTCATGTTCTACAGGGACAGGCAGCAAAATCCTATTATCTGAGTGGATATTTACAACAGGAAATGCTGCGTTTGAGCAGATACCTGGGAGATGGAGACTGGGAGAAACCAATGACTGATAACACCCCCCACTGACGGACATGCTGGGATATTTAGTGGGAAGTTGAAATGACCTCCTCCATGGGGATGTTTTCATGTGTCAGAGCTTTGTAAAAATATTTTATCATCCTCTTTTCTTAGTTTACGATTTATGGAAACGTATTTTGGAGCCACTTTTTAAATGTAAAAGAAAGCTGTTAAGAAAAAGACACTATACACTTCTTTATGTGTTATACACACTTTTTCTGCATCCCCCCAAGTTTATGAAGCCTATTCCAGTTCCTGGGGAGTTTAAGGGGTTGTCCAGGCTTGGAAAAACATGGCTGCTTTCTTAAAAAAAAACAGTACTACACATGTACACAGGTTTGTCTGATAGTGCAGCTCAGCTCCATTCACTAGCTGCAATGCCAGACACAACCCATGGACAGGTGTGGCAGTTTTTGGAAGAAGCACCCATGGTTTTTCTTTTAGAATCCTGGACAACCCCTTTAAAAACAAAATCCGAACACATTGTAATAATCTGCGATCAGTATGGGATCTCAGCTCAGACCCCACTAGTTTCCACACACAGGGGTGTTGCTATAGGGGGTGCAGAGGTAGCAGTTGCACCCAAGCCCAGGTGGCTGAGGGGGGCCCAATGGCCCCTCTGACACATAAAAAGATACAGTATCATAAATGGCATGTGATAGGTGGAGGGCTCTGTTACATATATGCCACTCATCCGAACACACTTCATAGAATTCCTAGCATTGTATGTCTCAACCTTCCGTTCCTGTTAATAACAAAGAACATGCAAATTATAAGAGGTTATGTTATTTATTTTTTACTATTGGCTGTGCTGGTTTGTTGCAGTCAACTAGGAACACACATTTGTGCCCCCTTTGATAATTCACCAATAAAAGTACTTAGTGATTGATACTTTTGTAATCAAATTGAGCCATCTAGTGTATAGATCACCAAAGGAAGAATTATGTAAGGAACAGATAATTTGTTCAATTATTTGTTTAATCTTGGTGACTATTTAGGTGACAAAATAAGTATTTCCAATCAATGGTTATCTAGTACATCACTGCATGGAGCTTTCTATTTTGATTGGCCAGAATATGTTCAGGTTGTTGCTAGGGAACAAGAGCCACAGAATTCAGTTGACTCCATTGGATCTCCCGGCTCTTGTGGAGACCGGCATTGTCATCCACTATACTGATGTAGATCTAGTGGAGCTATTTGATGATGTGGCACAAACACTTCTTCAGATGAGGGCAGGAGATAGCTGCCAGCCACTAGAATCAGGGTTGCAAGGGAAGTTTGGGGACTTTATTTCCCTGCATATGATGGTTATAGTTTGCATTAGTCTTTGCAATGTAGATATTCTACTGCAGTGTTGTAAGGGTTGGAAAAATCTCTGTGTGCATAGACTGTTCTGATACTTTACGACTATCGTTCCGATGATGGCAAAAAATGTCGGAAGTTTGGAATGTGGAGAACCCTTGAGTCTGTGCCCGATGGCGATGTATTACAATCAATCTACTTCTTGTGCTTGAAGAAATTACAATACTTTTCTTTGCATTTTGCTCTTTTTCCCTTCAATTACTATCGTATGACAACACTTGAACAGCAAAACAACACCAGGAGTAACTCAAAATTTGTATAAGTATGAACTTTATTTTGCTATGTCTGTTCTTATTGTGGCGTTTGACCAGCATGTATGCAGACTGATCTTTAGCTCATGGTAACTTTACATTGAGCTGACCATAACTAAAATCAAATGTCCTAAAGTAATTATTACAATTCTCTTCAAAATGAGAAAATGACATTGTCCATTGCTGTCTGTACATACTGGTTAACACACAAACCGTTAATGGGTGTGTTCCATCTTATATATGTATATCTTTATTTATCCTTCTGTCATCTTGCCTATTCATCTATGAGTTTAAGTGAACACTTGTCATTTTGGAACCATTGCATCTACTTGTCTGTAGCACTGTATGTGTTATTATAAAAATTGTTACAATGCACAAAATATACAACCATATATCCCCAATAATACTGTACATAATACTTTTGAGTTAAAATTGACCTCTACACAGAAAAAAAGAATGTTCAGGTGTGACTGCAGGCAACTCTCATATCACATCTTCTCCCATGTCACGCCCACACAGGTACAGGAAGCTGAGCTATATGGAGTTGTTTGGCAGGGCACTCATACTTGCAATGCTGCTTGATATCAGTGCAATTCTTCTCCTGATACTTCTCAGTCATTCTTCACTCCTGAAGGATTAGTCAAGGAAGGAAAGTCCCCAGTATCCTAATTCTGTTTTTTTAACCTTATATTTCAGTTTTCTGGACCCCTCTTATAGGGGGATCAAAGATAGTTAAATATACCGTAGGTACACTTCATCTTTTGGGTTTTGAGTGGATGTAAGCTTTAAGCGCCTAGTAGCTAGTGAGAATATGTAAAATGGCCAGTTACATTATCCTTTGCCAGACTTTTAAATTCATAGCAGATGGATAGTCACTCACCTAAGCTGTTTGCTTTACATGAGGATATTAAAAGTCATCATCTGTTTTCTTGTGTAATCTTAAATCATTAAATGTCCGATTTTAACACCATTTTTCAATTTACATTATATATAAAAACTTTGTAAATAAATTGAATCATGTATCTTGTACTGATCCTGGGTTACAGCCTGTATTATAATCCTAAACTTAATTTATGGTTCTACAGCCTTCAGAGCTGACATCTCCCAGCATTCCTTGCTGCCACAAAACTTGTTCTGGTGATTTACATTTTGAGAGTCTCCACAACAAGCACTGTACATTAATCTGATGTCGTAAAAGTAAATCTCCTGCTGTATTATAGAAGCTCAACTGAGCTGTCAACAAGCTTGTCAACTGTTTTCAATATCAGTCAGCAGAATTATGAATGCTGCTCCGGACTATGGTATAGGCTTTAACTATTAATCAGTTCAAGATAATGAAAGAAATGCAATTACAGTATAAAGCTACTGTTTTGTTGTGGTGGCAATTTTTTAAAAGTGACAACAGGAAGTGCGGCCATATTGGTTGCCACTTTTGAATTAGCTTCTTAGAACCGATAGTAAAACAGTCTTTTTATAATTTTGTTGAAGCAATGAAAAAGCTAACTAGGGCTTTGTTCACATCTGCGTCAGGGCTCCATTCATGGGTTCCGTCTGAGCTTTCCATCAGGAGAAACCCAAAAATGGAACCCTGACTGAAACAAACGGACACAGATGTGAACGAAGCCTTATAGGGAAGCTAATTCAAAGTTGATAATCAATATGGCTGCACTTCTGTTGCAACAAAACAGGAAAGTGGCAATATCTCTGTAAGTAAAGAAAATATAATTACCAAACTTTAGCTATCAGCCAAACTTCTGATTTATGGTCCTATTTATGTTTTTGGTGGAATTTCTCTTTGGAAGCATAAAGTTGTTGTATACAAAGGTTATTCATGCGATACGATGTGAAGATTAACATTATTATTTATATGTCTATGGCATGCTGGCAGATGTTAAAGACACTGTTCACTGTATTCTTCTCCATTGCATAATTATTTTCTCATTGCATATGTATTTGATCATTGTACTGAACTGTGTTGACACCTTAGGCAGTCAGCTCTGCTGTGCTAAGGTCATTCAACCACAATTGTGTTGAATGTGAAAGTCTTCTGGACATTGTGAATGTGATTCCTATTAGGTATATATTTTATAAGTTCATATAATAGGAAATATTTCTAATCGCATGTTATTTCTTCCAGAGGTTCATTTGAAGATTCTACGACAAGGTTTTATACGGCTTGTGTAGTTGAGGCCTTTGCGTATCTACATTCCAAAGGGATTATTTATAGGGATCTCAAGCCAGAGAACCTTATTCTGGACCACCGAGGTTACGCAAAGCTTGTAAGTGAAAACATTAACAATAATTTTAATATTTTACAGGTTTTCAGTTGGAAATCTGAGGACGGCAATCATTAGCAATTCTTTTGACGTTCTAAAACCAGTCGATAGACTCAATAAATGCCACTTTGCAGGGCTCCAAATAAATTTACAACGAACAATGGCTGATTTATTATGTTCTGCTTATGATGTTTTTGGTTTTCTTAGACTATGTGTGACATAGCATGGACTGTGAAGAAATAGCATTTACAGATGGCTTAGCCTTTGTCTGGAGGGAAACATGCTGCCAACTGCTTGGCTTTGATAATATTCTTCTTCTTTCACAGGTTGACTTTGGCTTTGCAAAGAAAATAGGCTTTGGTAAGAAAACATGGACCTTTTGTGGAACCCCTGAATATGTAGCTCCAGAGATAATCTTGAACAAAGGTCACGACATTTCAGCAGACTACTGGTCACTGGGAATCTTAATGTATGAACTTTTGACTGGCAGGTATGGAAATCGCCATGATAAAAATAGTAAAAGCAAATCATGGAAGATTTATGTCTTTGTCACTTTGATTATAGCACTGGCAGAAACTAGACTTGGCACTGGTCAGTGTAAGTCAATGCTTATTTAATAAGGGCCCAACAGAGCCATCCTCAAAACCTTAACATAGCACTGAGCTGCAGCACGGAATAATGGTGCACAGCAAGCAGTCAATGTGACTCGATACAGTATAGGAGGTCTCAAATTATTCTGTTCACTAAAAAAAAAAGTTTTCTTACATTTGTGAAAGTCTAAGGGGGATATTTATTAAAACCGGCATTCCATGCGCCAGTCTTAATAAACAGTTCACTAAAATAAGATGTGACACATTTAATAAGAGGTGAACGCGTGTTGCATCTTTCAGCTGGCATAACAATCGCGGTTGGGCCCCTCCCTCTTTGCCCCCCACACAATTGGACATAAAATTAAAAAATGACTGACCTCACTGCTCTGCTCCCCCCCCCCAGATGCTCGCAAACTCTCATAGCAGACAGAGGCGCATACAAGGTCCTGACACTGCCCGACATCAGTATCTTGACGTAAAAAGGTTAATAAATCCCACCTAAATCTCCGTAATTTCTTTGCTGATTTGTATACTAAATTATGTATACATACCAAAGATATTACAGTATACACATAAAGAGGCCTTCTTATTATGCTTTGCAAGTACTAAGATTTTAGAGCAAATTAATAAATCCTGACCAGAATTGCTAGAAATGCATCCTACAGGCATACGCTGTAAAGCTAGACCTGAAGGACTTTGGACTCAATGATATCTATAACTCTACTTTAATTGTAAATCCTCCTGTAGTGGACTATTTCTGCCACAGATTTTGCCACACATCTGCGGCAATAGCCATATTGCATTGAAATCTGCAAAATAATAAGTATTCTCTGACTTCTGCACAGATTTTTTCCATTAAGTGTGGATTGGATATTCAAAACCTTATCCACATTTTTGTACACTAAATTGCTGCAGATTTTGCAGTGTGGATTCTGCACAGAAAATCTACGACAATTCCACCACACCTGAGTGTTGCCTTAAAGGGTCATTCCCATCTAGACATTTATGATATATCCATGAGGTATGCCATAAATATCTGATAGATGCTTTTCACAGCTCTGAGACTGGCACCGATCTCCATCCAGTCTGGGGAGGGGCCTGATGACTGCCACGTCCAGGTGAGAATAAATGGTGAGGTGGCAGCTATCCTGTGGATATGCCATAGATGCTTAGATAGGAATGCCCCTGGACTCTGGACAGCATATAGAAGTAATAAGGAGTGGTCTTCTAATCAGCTACAAAAAAAGATTAATTCTGGAGGACAACTTATGTCTATGTAATTTAGAAACACCTATTGAACACTGGCTCATGGTGGTCTCCCAATGATAACAGCTGCTCAATGAGGCTTTAGAGGCAGGACCTCCTGCGATCAGCCAGTTCAAAGTGGACCTGCTCAATAAAAAGCAGTTGCCCAAAGAAGACAGCTCCTCAAATGTTTAATTATGCTGGACTTCATAGGTTTTTTTTTCCAGCAGAGGCAGCAGAGTGTTATATAGTGTGATGGAGATTTAGCAAAACTGGTGCAAAAGTAAAGTAGAGTAGTTTCCCAATCATACGGCTACTTTAAATTAAGGCCATCTACAAAATGAAAGGTGAAATCGGATTGGTTGCAATGGGCTACTACTATGCTTTTATTTTGCACCAGTTTTTATGAGGCTCTCCCCATAGGCCCATAGTTTTCCTTAGTAGAGTCCATATTCTACACATAGGAGGAGCAAAGTTTTTTAAAAAAAAAACAATTGTAAAGTTTTTAAGAGCAAAACTTATCCAGCTAAAGTTAATTTTCTGGCTTTACAACAAATAACTCATAATTTGGTCCATAAAATGCTAATTATCATGTTTCATATTATGTAAAACACTCAATATTCCTCTTGTTCTATATAAATAATATGCTTAAATAAATTTAATTCCAGCGAATAGAGAGATATATTTTCCATTAATGGTCTAACAAGAAATATAATTTGCTTCTTCAAAGCAATAAAATGAATGAGATTTCCATTTGCATTAATTGTATAAATTCTTTACTTTTTCCAGCCCTCCATTCTCAGGTCCAGATCCTATGAAGACTTACAACATCATACTGAGAGGAATCGACATGATTGAATTTCCAAAGAAGATTACCAAAAATGCTGCTAATCTAATAAAAAAACTATGCAGGTGAGAATCAAAAGACTTGAATGAAAACTCCAGAATGAAAAGGAAGAAATGGAATAGTAAATTACCCATATTTCCCAAATTGCCACAAGCTTAAAAAGTTTGTTCCTTAATAAATTCCTTTTAAAAAGCTACAAAAAAAAAATGATTAAAAACACAAAAAATGGCCATACTCACAAATTGGGCAGGTATAATCCCAACAGGACGCAGCCAGGTCAAAAATGCTGCTGAAAGAAAGTGCTCAGGTGTGTTAAATAATAATAGCCACTCCCACTAGCCTTGAGGGGAGTGGCGTGTGGTGCATGTGATATGTAGTAAAAAAATAAATGAATTGTGTATAATGTGCAAGTAGTAATAATATGTGTGAAATATAGGGGGCAGTACTGAGTATAGTGAGTGGTGAATAACATGTGTAAAATATAGGGGGCAGTACTGAAAGGGTCAGGAATGTGAGTGATGCATGAAGTGTGTCCCACTTTTTTTCTGTGGTTAAAAGAAAATTATTAAAGTACTGTCGCAACGGGGGGTGTGGACCCACTGGGCCGTACCGCCGTAGTGGTATAGCAGCTGGCCAAACAGGGTACAAAGTCAATGTCTATAGTTCGGATAAGTTACCTGTGGCAATTCAGACAGTAGCAATGTTTTAGGCTCGGATGGAACTCTGGCAGCAGGCAGACAGCAGGTGCGATGAAACACAGCGGGTGTAGTAGGCGACACAACACGACTCCAACACTGTACAGTACAGGAACACGGTAGCACGGGATACAGGATACAGGTAGCAGGAACGGGAACACTGGAAAACACTCAAGGGACCATTTGCAAAGACAAACACGAATAGGAACAAACAACGCTCAGGCAATGCAGGAAGGGGCAGAACCCTTCTTATAGTCCAGGGTGATCTGGGTGCAATCAGCTCAATCTCACACATGTGTGCACTCTAGCTCTTTAAGGCTGGACTGAGCACGTGCTCCCACCCTGGTGGTCACTGCGGAACAAGATGGCCGCATGTGCTGGCATCTCTGGAGAGAAAGGCGTCCGCAGGATGGGAGGAGTTCGTGGTCAGCGACCGCGGACGTTACAAGTACTTTCCTGTAACTTGTATTTTGGTGAAAGTTTTAGAGATTATACCTTGCCAGGGACCATAATATTAGGTAAAGAGGTTTAAAAGCTCCTCATGCTTTAAAGGGACTTTATTTTTTTATCTGATGTCATGGTTTGCACAACTTAAATAACCTTCAGGCAGAAAGACAGGTCACCTTCAGTCCCCTTATCCACTAGCTATCTTCCACCAAGCAAAATTGTAAAAAAACAAACAAAAGAAGTCTCCTCTATGCTCCCAGCATCTGTGTCTGGAATGTCGTTTTAAATAATCAAATATGGCATGTCTTTTTGTGGCCTCCCCCATACCCCTGACGTTACAAGATAAGAAATTTATCCTACCTCCCATTGAAAAGCTTCAGCAGCAATCAAGCTTCCTAGCACCTCAAAACTCAGATGATGTTGGGATGTACACCAAAATATAGAAGTAACAGTGGAGAACTGTGGTCAAAGTGCCCCCTCAATAATGGCTATCCTCCTCCCAACACCCTCCCTAAACATCACAAACTTTTGTAAACCTTCCCTCCACCTCGGCAGAAAATTCAGGGTAGAAGGAAACTTTCACTCCAATGATGCAAATGTCCTGCCTTTCTCTAGCCTGTTGAAGGATCAAATCTTTGTCTTTGTAATGTAAAAGTTTCACCAGGACGAAATGCGGCGGGCGGCCAGGTGGACCAGGCCAAGTGGGCACTCTGTGGGCTCTTTCCACCGCAAATAAGAGGGTCAAGGTGTCCTTTCCAAATACATCCATGAGCCATTTCTCAAAATAGGAGTCCGGATTAGACCCCTCCACCTTCTGAGGTATCCCAAGCATCCTAACATTATTGCGACGTTAACAGTTCTCTAAATCGTCAGTTATAGCCAGAAGATTGATGTCTCTCCTCATTGGCAGCAGCCGATCTTGAATTTCACTTATGCGACCTTCCGCCGCTGTAGTACGTTCTGACACTTTCTGAAGATAATTCCTTATAATAGAGATATCTTCCTTTATCCACCCCCACCTTGAAGGTAAGATTAGCAAGGGTAATATTACATTGGCTTACCGCAGAGAACACATCTGCCAGTGTGGGTCCAGGGTGCTCCTTATCCTGTGAAACGGTCGCCATATAAGACCTTGTGGGTTCAGGAGTTTCAGCACCTACAGTGAAGGAAATAAGTATTTGATCCCTTGCTGGTTTTGTAAGTTTGCCCACTGTCAAAGACATGAACAGTCTAGAATTTTTAGGCTAGGTTAATTTTACAAGTGAGAGATAGATTATATAATTAAAGAAAACAGAAGATCACATAGTCAAAATTATATATATTTATTTGCATTGTGCACAGAGAAATAAGTATTTGATCCCCTACCAACCATTAAGAGTTCAGCCTCCTCCAGACCAGTTACACGCTCCAAATCAACTTGGTGCCTGCATTAAAGACAGCTCTTAAATGGTCACCTGTATAAAAGACTCCTTTCCACAGACTCAATTAATCGGTCTGACTCTAACCTCTACATCATGGGCAAGACCAAAGAGCTTTCTAAGGATGTCAGGGACAAGATCATAGACCTGCACAAGGCTGGAATGGGCTACAAACCATAAGTAAGACGCTGGGTGAGAAGGAGACAACTGTTGGTGCAATAGTAAGAAAATGGAAGACATACAAAATGACTGTCAATCGACATCGATCTGGGGCTCCATGCAAAATCTCACCTCGTGGGGTATCCTTTATCCTGAGGAAGGTGAGAGCTCAGCCGAAAACTACACGGGGGGAACTTGTTAATGATCTCAAGGCAGCTGGGACCACAGTCACCAAGAAAACCATTGGTAACACATTACGCCGTAATGTTTTAAAATCCTGCAGTGCCCGCAAGGTCCCCCTGCTCAAGAAGTCACATGTACAGGCCCGTCTGAAGTTTGCAAATGAACATCTGGATGATTCTGAGAGTGATTGGGAGAAGGTGCTGTGGTCAGATGAGACTAAAATTGAGCTCTTTGGCTTTAACTCAACTCGCCGTGTTTGGAGGAAGAGAAATGCTGCCTATGACCCAAAGAACACCGTCCCCAAGCATGGAGGTGGAAACATTATGTTTTGGGGGTGTTTCTCTGCTAAGGGCACAGGACTACTTCACCGCATCAATGGGAGAATGGATGTAGCCATGTACCGTCAAATCCTGAGTGACAACCTCCTTCCCTCCACCAGGACATTAAAAATGGCTCGTGGCTGGGTCTTCCAGCACGACAATGACCCGAAACATACAGCCAAGGCAACAAAGGAGTGGCTCAAAAAGAAGCACATTAAGGTCATGGAGTGGCCTAGCCAGTCTCCAGACCTTAATCCCATCGAAAACTTATAGAGGGAGCTGAAGATCCGAGTTGCCAAGCGACAGCCTCGAAATCTTAATGATTTACAGATGATCTGCAAAGAGGAGTGGGCTAAAATTCCATCTAACATGTGTGCAAACCTCATCATCAACTACAAAAAACGTCTGACTGCTGTGCTTGCCAACAAGGGTTTTGCCACCAAGTATTAAGTCTTGTTTTCCAAAGGGATCAAATACTTATTTCTCTGTGCACAATGCAAATAAATATATATAATTTTGACAATGTGAATTTCTTTTTTTTTTTTAAATATAATCTATCTCTCACTGGTAAAATTAACCTAGCCTAAAAATTCTAGACTGTTCATGTCTTTGACAGTGGGCAAACTTACAAAATCAGCAAGGGATCAAATACTTATTTCCTTCACTGTATCTCCTCCTCATCGGACTCCATGTGCTCTTTCAGTTGTTCATACCGGGACCCCGTCCCACCTTTCAGTACATCTCTCCTCTGTGGAACACCTTGCTTTTCCTGCCTTAGCTGGTGTTTGGCAGGCAAATCTATCCAGTCGTGTCGCTGCCACCTCGCTAATATCTCTCCTCTCTATGAGAATGTAGGAGAGCCAGCGCCATTTTGTGCCTCCATGTTGACACCCTCCTCAGCCGCCTTAGATCTCTTGGACCGGGTCATACTGCACTTAGAGATCTCGTACCTTCGTCTCTGGAAAACTCACTACTTCACTCCCCCTTCCATGCACAAATGAAGAGCTGGGGTGCAAGCTAAATCGATGCTTTCAGGATAATGGTAGCGGAAGCTCCGGAGCCTGCTTCCTCTCACATATGCCGCTAGGTCACTCCCTTTCACTGTTAATTTTAGGGAAGTTTTGATAGATTGAAGAGTGAGAGGTGCACATGGATATGCCCTGGGTTTGGTATTTAATTTTCTGCAATTTTTGTTACCTCACTGAATGATCTTCAGGGTATGTACATGCTTCCAGGTGCAATGGATATATATGGAGTTTAACCATAGCTCCCAACCGTCCCGAATCCGGCGGGACATTCCTGTTTTTTTTCCGCTGTACCGCCATCCAGAGAGGTCTGAATAATGTCCCGCTATGGCCCATTGAGTCACGGACTCCGGATCCCTGTGGCCAGCCATGCCCCCCTCCTACCCCGTTAGGTGAACGTAAAGCAAATTAAATTCCCCCAAAGTGCTCCATAGTAATGGTGCGCATTGTCATCCATAGCTCCATTCATTTTAATAGAGCTGCAGGAGACAGCGGTCCCGGATGTCCTATAGAAATGAATGGAGTGCTGGCTGAGCATGAGCACCAGCGCTCCATTCTTATGGAGCACTTCGGGGGACTTTCAGTCCCCATCCTTGTCATTACTAGGGGCCCCAGTGGTTGGACCCCCAGCGATAATTTAACCCCTTATCCTGTGGATTAGGGATACATGTGTTTGTGGGGAAAACCCCATTAATTTGTAATGTATGATGTTTTAGATGATGAAGCGGTCACGTACCGCTGCAGCCAATCGCTGGCCTCAGCAGTGATGCTGCCATGAATGGCACATAACTACTGAGGCCACCGATTCACTGTAGCTTAGGGGGTATTATATTTTATAGGGGCAAGTATTGGGGCATTATATTGCGTAGGGGAAGCTATAGGGCATTATACTGTATGGGAGATACTATGGGGGCATTAAACTGTGTGGGAGGCACTATGGGGATATTATACTTTGTTGGGGCAGCTATGGGGATAAAGTGCATGGGGCAGCTATGTGGGATATACTGTGTGGAGGACAGTTATGGGGCATTATCTTGTGTGAGGGCAGTTATGGGGATATTACACTTTGTGGGGACAGCTATGGGGGGCATTATACTGTGTGGAGGCAGCTATGGGGGGCATTAAACTGCGTGGGGGCAGTTATGCGGGCGTTAGACTGTGTGGGGGCAGCTATGGGGGACATTATACTGTGTGGGGCAGCTATAAGGCATTATACTGTGTGGATGGCAGCTATGGGGCATTATTCTGTGTGAAGGGCAGCTATGGGGCATTATACTGTGTGGAGGGCAGCTATGGGGCATTATACTGTGTGGAGAGCAGCTATGGGGGACATTATACTGTGTGGAGGGCAGCTATGCAGGCATTATACTGTTTGGAGGGCAGCTATAGGGGATTATACTGTCTGGGCATCAGTTATAGGGGCATTATACATTGTAGGGGGTTCTATGTGAGCATAGTACTGGGTGGGCTGGTGTGTATGGGCGGAGAATGGGAGGGGTTAGAAGTGTGGCTTAACAGAGGAGAAATGTGTCCCTCTTTACGAAACGACAAAGTTGGGAGGCATGGTTTAACTATGGAGTTTATTGTATAACTTTAATATATATTTCATAGGTACACGTAGTGCTGAAAGTTGTAACCAAATAAAAAACATGTAAAACCATGAATCATATAAATGTACATAAGACCATGTCAGGATCCTTTTACATAAGTAGCTTTCCTAGAAAGTGTTGCGTTCAGGTTTCTGCTTCCTTTACAGGAGTGTGCTGCCCTCTTTTGGTGCTTACATGTCACTGCTAAAAAAAATAAAAAATACAACAGCAATACCATCATCAACCTATAAATAATATTTTTTCTCAAATAAATTATTGTATGTACGATATAACCCATCTAGTTCCATTAATTAGAGTTTCTCTTTTACAATTTTTTCTCTACTAGGGACAATCCGTCAGAAAGGTTAGGAAACTTGAAAAATGGTGTGAAAGATATCCAAAAGCACAAGTAAGTGACTGATAATAATGACTATAATGAATGATCAAAGAGGTTTCACTAGACTAGCAATAAATTATTAATCTGAATTTGTGTATTTTATTATGTCTTTTAGATGGTTCGAAGGCTTTAATTGGGAAGGTTTAAGAAAAGGTACACTCACACCTCCTATAATCCCAAGTGTAAGTATCTCAACCAAGAATCTGAACAGCTCCTGAATGCCTGTAGACACAACCAGTTTAACCAGTCTTCTCGTAACCATCTGTACGCTCCACAACATTGTAATTTTCAGGATAAAAGACAAGTTATGAATTATATTACTACATTATAAATAGTGCATAATGGCTATTAGTCAATGTCTGGTGTGCACACAATGGGTCGGACATCCGCAAACGGTGATCTAAAGACTCTGTGTTTACTTTGGTTCTCAATCGAAACAAAGCACATAGAAGTCAAAGCAGAGTTCTCTGTTCTTTGTATGCGATCTCCTGAACAGTTCATTCTAAAGTGAGTGAATACAGGGGACTCTATCAGTAATGCGCTATCTTTAGTAGAATCAGGTAACTGAGTGTTCTTTCCTTCACCTGATGTTTGAAGACAATGGTTCAGCCTACAGCTATGGAAATAATGAAAGAGATTTCTAATGTATTACAATACAGGTACAGAATAAGGCTTGGAATTCCTAAGGTCTAATCAGGATAGATGAAAACTTTCTAGTAGCATCCAATAATTGGCCAAAACATGGGTTCACTTCGTAGTGATACTGTACAGTTATCTGTCACATACTGGGCAGAGTTGTAGCTAGGCTTTCCTCCACCCATGGCAAAGATTTAACTAGATGTTCTAGCCCTTTACCTAAATACTCTGGGTAAGGCAGAATAGTTTGTTGGTCCTCTACTGGCACCTACCACCCAGGGCACATGCGCTCCCATCTACACCCCTGAACTTGGAATAGATCCAAAAGTTTATTATGTTCACATGAGCGTTCTTGATCCATGTGAGGAAAGAGGCTTTCATGATTGGTATTTGATAATGTATGTGGTACTCTAGTTTTTAACTTGAGGTCTTGGTGTAAGATCCTTACAAAAACCTTGAAAAAAAGACCTGTAAATGTCAGAATCCAATGTATATATATTTTTTTATATATTTTAACTCTGTGAACTGTATTAATAGAAAAATCTATCGCTACTTGGAAACTGACAATAAATTGATTAGTATTTCTTATTATGTTTCTATATTTAGTGCATTCATACGTGAACTGTTCATGCTCTCCTACTGCTCTTAGTAACTCTTACACCATTAATTGATTTCCTCTATCATTAGCTCATAGTTAAGGCTCCAACTAATGAAACCACAATTGATTATCATGCTAAGATTTGTCATTTAGCTACTAAATGTTTTATTGGATGAAACAGTTTGTCAAACTTTAGGAAAACTTTATAATTCAGTATTGCAATAGTCATCCACTCTAAGCCAATATCATAGTGCTTACCTTATTACATCAGACTACATGTAGGCACTCTGTGTGCCGCAGTATGGTACCTCCAGGTTATAGGATGTGATGGAGCATTGTTTTTCTCTTTCTGCTCCTGACCATTTAACACAGAGGTCCATGAAGGCACAGTATGGTCCCATATATTTATAATTAATGTATTGTTTTATATCAAATAAGGTTGGTTGATGTCTGTATTATAACTAAATTAGTATTCTTGCCTGATTTTACGTTCTTGTCCTGTCTTCTTTTCCAGGTCGCTTCCCCGACAGACACAAGCAATTTTGACAGTTTTCCAGAAGACAATGACGATCCTCCACCTGATGACAACTCAGGATGGGACGTAGACTTTTAATGCATTTTTCTTACCTGCTTCTGCCTTGCTGAAGACAGCTTTCCTGAAACATGGCTGCCAAGAGAACAAAAGAAAGAACTGGGCAAGATTAATGCTCGGGGTCACCATGATGCCTTGATTGATGCTGCTATAGTAACTACAGTGGCATTAGGACTTATTGCTTAGTTCACAATAACCCTCTTTAACATATTTTTAATTTTGACCTTCAATATAGCAGTCGACATGGTGGTCCTGAAGCAAAGCCTCATTCAAAAATATATGCTTTCTAATATTGCAGAGTTCACAATTTACCTTTTGAACAGTATAGTGTAAAATGTATTAAAACTGTACATATTTTGTAGCTAGTACTATCCATAGGAAGGAATAATTTATTTCGGTACAGTTATCCATGTAAGGCAGTGATGCCCGGATCTTTACAGGAGGGATGTGTATTACAGCCCCTGTTTCTGCTATTGTACTACAGCTCTCACCATCATCTGGCTGGCTGGGGTTGATGAGAGTAGTAGGTCAGCAGCAGCTGTAGGGTTGAGTATACATGTTTATCTTTTAAAGTGCATAACTGATGACTTACTGCAGGTCAGAGTAGATAAGTGTGGAAAATATTTATTAATGTTTTACCCCAGCTGTGTCCTGCTGAAAATTGTTCTCCTTCCTTTAATGTGACAATTAAAGTGTCCCCGATTGACCATGCAAATAAACGGTACCCAATACAAAGGCTGAACTAAAATTCAAGAGTATGCAGTTTTTCGAAGGGGTAAACCCTGGATGCCCTACAGTATTTGTCTTTAAAAGATTAGGTGGCCATCGGGCTCACCTTTATCCAGAAGGTTGTCTCAGGATAGCTTGAAGGTGGTCACATATTGGTCCCTGAATTTACTGTAAGACCTGGATGGGACGATACATTGCCCTGTTGAGGTGAGCACAAGATGCCCTCCTGGTATTTGGCAATCTGTCCTAGTATTTGTAACCCCCTTTAATTTAGTAACAACTACTGACATCTTTAAGGCATCATCAGTTTCTAGTTGATAATAGGCTTCATCCCTTTGACTATTGGTTCAGCTATCAAAATGGCTGCCACCAGTGTAGGTAAGCAGTGGATATATCCTAATAATCTGTATGGTACAAAGGTTCCCTAGTAAAGCGCTGAATTTGGACATTTCTTTTTTTCGCACTCGTGAGGACCACAATCATTTGGTCATTTTATGTTTTTGTCAATCCAATTCTTGAAGCTGTGTGTTTTATTTTTTATTACTTGTGTTCATGACCAGACTGAATGTTAACCTCTCTTTTGTTAGATTTTTAACAATTCTATTAATAAAAAGCACAACTGTTGCATATGCTGTTGAAAATTATCATGAAAGGCATCGTATTCCTTCATCCATCTTCATCTACAACATCGAATTTATTTATAATAGAGGTTCTAGGTTCTCTCTTGGAAATGGACTATATATTTAGTGTCATTAGAAAGTTAGAAAGAAATGAAGGCTAATTGTATACTAAATAATTAGAAAAGCCATGTGTAATACATCCTTCTGTTGAACTAGTGGTAAGTGGAGTCTAGAAGGAGAAATAAAGTAAAATACCTGAATTTGAAGGGATACTATCATTACATCTTTAAAGTTCTATAAGGTTGAATCTAGTCAGTAGATGTAACAGAAGGATTATATTCTTGTCCACCCTCATGCAAACATCCTGTGCAGGTACCTGCACAGAAGAATATAGTGTTGCTATATTTCATATATGGGTAGTCCTATTCAGGACAATGGAGACGAGGTTCTACCATGAGGGTGGACATGGCCAAAAGTATACAATCCTTGAGCTTTTTTTTATAAATGGTTTCTGTAGATGTGGAGCATATTTGCTTAGTACAAGAATATAATTTATCCACCATACTAAGCTGAAATGAAATAAATGATAAGTAATCTTGGTTAAAATTATACTGAGAATAACTTCCAATGTGAAAACATGGGCAGACTGTTCTTAAAATTAATTATATGGGAACACAATGGGCAGCAGCTAAACCCAGACCTAGACAGTGTTCAGGGAGAGAACTATATATTATGCTTAGTTTTCTGATATGTTATTAGTAGTTCTGTATTCAAGGTGACTTTTTCTAGGTCCATTATTACAAACAAACTTGTATTACACACAGTTTTAATACTAGTGTTCATTTATAGAACATTATAGCCAAGAGTATGGGAAATAATTTATATTATTTTTAGACAGTAAAAGTTAATACCAATTATTTTGGTAAATATCAGTCCATTTTCTCTAGGGAGGACTAAAGAGGGAGTTTTCCTGACGTCAGTTAGGATCAGATAAGCGCTTTTTACTTTATCTAGGTGCTATGTATATACTTGATCTGTGATATATATACAACTCATCACTTCTTATATACAGTAAGGCTGATTTTAATTAGTACTAATCTAATTAGGAATTCTTATATTTAATTTGCTGAGGCAATACTGATGTATGTCCAACCAAAGCCCTATGACACAGCTAAAGAACGGTGTATTCCAAAAGTGAACTAATCATACTGTAGGTTAATCTTTCTTATCTATGAAATAAGTTTTTGTTTTTTTTTTAATAACCAGAGTACTTTGCTGCGACTCTCAGAATTCTAAAATGGAACCGTTTTTCTCTTGGCCTTCCAAAGTATTTTTGAACCCAAATAAGTTTATATGTAGCAATAAACCAAGATGTACAAGGTATAATAAAAAGCCTATGGCATGCTATCGTATAAAGGAAGTTAAATAAATGTACTGCACTGTCTAATTGTATATGTGTCCAATGTAAATATAAGAATGTTGACCCGCTAATGTCCTAGGAAAGCTTTTGTTCTGCTTTGAAACACCATAAGCGATTCATAAGAACCTAGCAAACTACATGGCACATACTGTATATACTTTGTAACTACCTCTGTTTAAGGGGATAGCTACTGTTTATCTACTGGGCTAATGGTGCTGGGAAGGATAGAAACTCTGACTGTAGAGTCCAAGGTTAAGTTGTCACTGCTTTTTCCACAGCACCAAGCCCTTGAAATCCTCCCACTGTATTTTGTCCAAAGACTGGAGTACCATTTTACTGTAGATTTTTTAATCTTTAAAAAAAATTAAAAATAGAAAAAAAAAACGATTTAATGTGCTTTTTGGCACAGCCTAAAGACTTAGGTTTGATGTTACGTTTCAGGTCAAAAACGGTCATGAAACTCTTTTCATGTCGCACAACTGGCTTCCTTGTTCCCCTGCAACGCCCTCTAAGGGCAGAAGCAGAGGCAGTAATATTTTCATTTGATGGCAATCTCTTTAGCTGTAGGTAGTGATTGACATTAACCAATATCATATACATTGTTCATTTTCATTGTGATATATTTAGTGGTCATTTCTGAGTTAAAAAATATAGACACTTTCATTTTTATGAAGGTTTAACAATTAGAACACTTGTATTAGAACCCATTGCATGACTGTATAGATGGGGGAGGAGGGCTGTTGGGTTTGCAATATAAAATGATATACATACAAAACTCATTGGTGACATCCATGCTGTTGTAGACGACTACAGGATTTAAAAGATATCGTAAAAATAATTTACAAGTAATTTTTTTTACATTTGGTTTGTCATATGTCATTCTCTGGTGCGAGATATTCATCTACATTACGTGTCCCAAGCATGTCTGGATTGGAGTGTATACATGTGCATTAAAATGCATTAGATATTTTTTTAACTTTACAGTAGGACCACAGACAAATCGAGTATTTGTGTGAATATTAATATTTTTGTGTTAAGATTTGATAAGTAGTAGTAGTTCATTTTAAGTAGTAACTCATGAATTATTTCATCATTTCTTTATTTGTAATGTGCAGTGTTTTACTAGGTACAGGTGGACTTGAATTATTGTCAGTATTAGTGAGCGACTGTACCCTGTCCCCTCATCCGTCCTGAACATAAAACCTGATGATTTCGGCATTGTTACAAGTGCCTTAAACTCATGGCATCTTCTAATAACTTAAGCGTTTGATGTTATGCTGCATGACTAAGACAAACACACCTCAAGACGTTGTCCTTTCTTAGCTTGCTCTGTTTTACAGTTCTTTCTGCTGATGATTTCTAAGCCTTTATTATTATATATTGATGAAATACAGAAGTGATGACGTTGTTTTAAATATTTCTGTTCAATGTACTGGAGCTGTGTATCTGTTAATGGGATGCAGCATCATTTCTGTGAAATGTATAAATGTATGTGCGGGTTAATTAATATTTGGCATACTATCAGTCTTTACACAGGTATTACTGTTTTGCTAAGGTGCACATAAAACAACGATAGGGTTACAATACAAAGTTGTTCTCCAACATACTAGTCCAGGCTTTCTAGGCTCCAATACATTGTTCGTAGTGAGGAGAGAGTAACTAGTTATTATACTGGGTGAAGGGATTACTCACTTATCTAAACTATTCTCCCAGGAGAGTTGGCAAACTCCTGACAAAGTGTGCAATATTCCTACCGGAGCTCTACTTACCCTAAAATCACTCATCAATTCTCCTTTTAGAACAATTATTAAAGGAGCTGTAACACATTGTGGTGGAATCAGTTATATTCACGTACAAGGCAAAGTCATTGCTGTGTAGCCATCTCTGTAGGCTTTCATACATGAACATTGAGCAATCACATCATTTAGCTGATATTTTAAGCTGGCCATACACATGTGATAACCGTCAGCCAAACCAATTGATTTCAGAGAGATCGGTTGATGATTTAATGTGTATGAGCGCCTTCCAGCCGTCCCCCCCATGACAGATGTCAAAGGAAAGAAGGATTGGGCATGTTGGATTTTAAAATGCAGGATCCTTCGTTTTTGAGTAAGATACGCCACTGCGAGAACTGTTTCCCTCTGTCCATTTAAATAAACATGCAAGTTGGGTCGAGCTGAGCATGCATTTTGAGCAGTGAAATAGCTGTCGGTCGAACAAGCATTTGGCCGACAGATATTAAATGTGTATGGTCAGCCTAACGGTATGTTCCCATGGCTTATTTTCAGCCATTTTTCGGGCTGTAAACGCCCCAAAAAACAGCTTAAAATCAGCGGCTGAACGCCTCCAAACATCTGCCCATCGATTTCAATGGGAAAAACGGCGTTCCGTTCCAACAGGGTGTTTTTTTACGTGGCCGTTTTTAAAAATGGCCCGTAAAAAATGCCTCATAAAATGAAATGCATGTCACTTCTTGAGCCGTTTTTGGAGCCGTTTTTCATTGGGTCAATAGAAAAACAGCTCCATAAACGGCCGTATAAAACGCATCAAAAAACGCTTGATGCATAAAAAATGACTGTAAATCAGAGGCTGTTTTCCCTTGAAAACAGCTCCGTATTTTGCAGCCGTTTTTTCTTAATAGTGTGAACATGGCCTAAGGCTTCTTTTGTATGTTATCTTTGAGTTCATCTAAAAGAGTAATATAATATTTATATTGCCAACTAAAAGCAATTAAAACATTGCATTCAGTACTGGACATGAAGTTACTACTGATTTATTCCTGCCCTTTGAACCCATCCTATTTTTACACTAATTCTAATGTATGTAATTTTAAAATCTTCTTCTGGTTTTACCTTGAAGCTAGAATTGTGGTGTATTTATCCAGATCTTATTAGAGAGGTTGTCCAGGATTTAAAAAAAAGTATCTGATCTTTTTTTTATTTTTCCACAAACAGCGCCACATCTGTTCATTGGCTGTGCCTGGTATTGCAGCAATACCCAATTAAGTGAATGAGGCTGAACTGCAACTACAGACATAGCTCATGAACACATGAAGGGTTTTTCCTGGGGAAAAAATAAGATCCTTTTGTTTCTAATCCTGGAAACTCCTTTAATGAAATGCATCATGTGTGACAATATGTATGAATGTATATAAGAGAAATCTAAGGAAATTCTTCCAATCTGAAAAATCTTTAGCATTTTTCAGTTTGTGTGACTCCAACATACGAGGAGTCAGAAATTCTTACATTAATTTTTTTTGTATTATAGGCTGTTTTCTGTAATATTTTGTCATATGTTGAAGGACCTGTGGGTGACGCAGTGAAAGAAGCTGGCTGGGAATGATGACGTCACCCACAGGTCCTTCAACCTTGGCTTCGGAAGAGAGAAGACACCACAGCTCCAGTCGTGCAGTTGAATTTGCAGCAGCATCACCATGTGCAGGTAAGCATAGTAAACTCCCTAGAGATGAGCATATTAACCTTTTGGACGCCTGGAGCTGTGGTGTCTTCTCTCTTCCGACGACAAGGTTGAAAGACCTGTGGGTGACGTCACACTGTGTGTCTTTAGTGAAAGAAGCTGGGTGGGAACGATGAGAAGTGCATGATGCTGATTTTTCAGCGTCATACACTTCTATTCACAACTCCCAGTTGGTAAAAACACAATACACGCCCAGTTGGTAAAACACAATACACGCCCAGTTGGTAATACGAGAAAACACGCCCAGATATCCATTGAAAAGCTAATTTGCATAAATATAAAATTGCTCATAACTTGGGCAAAAATGATCGTTTTTTAAAAAACAACAACTTTGCTGTTATCTACATTGCAGCTCCCATCACATTCAATAGGAGATAGGGATTTGATAATCTGGTGACAGAGCCTCTTTAAACTTAAAGGCCTTTGAATTGAAACATTTTCTTAAAGCAAGGTAAAAAATTGACTATACAGTACATTGAAAATTTATAGTAAAAATATCTGAGGCCCTCCTACTGAATGATCCAGCCATGAATTCTGCGTTCCGATCCCCCCGTTTCCATCTTGCCAATATGTCCACTACAGACTAAAAATTCCCTATGCAGAGAATTTTTAGTGTGTCTCAAACTTCCTAAGAACTTTCTGCACAGGGAAGTCTAAAACCGTAGTGAACATTTTAAGAAGATGAAAGATTGGAAAGCAGGAATGGCACCAGGTAAGTTGACTATACATTTGCAATGTATAGTAAAATGTTTACTTTTGAATGGAGGGCCGCTTTAATAGTAAGGAGCATGCTTGTCATAATATGAACACTTGAACTATATATTTACTCTTCTTCAAGTTTTGCTACATTAACATTAGGGTTTGTCGAGGATTACAAAAAAAATGGCTGCTTTCTTCCAGAAACAGCGGCACACTTGTACGTTGGGTGTGTCTAATTTTGCAGATTGACTCTTTTGAAGTAAATGGGGATGAGCTGCATTACCGCGCACAACCTGTGGACAGGTGTGGAGCTGTTTTGGAAGAAATCAGTCATGTTTTTCTAATCCTGGACAACCCCTTAATACTAAATGAATTGCTTTATAAAAGAGACAGCAGAAAGACTCAGGCAGATGTAATTTGGAAAAATGTAAAGACAAATATTAATTAATTTACATATTTATTATCTCAAGTCATACCACTTACAATAAGAAAGAAAACCTTACTGACATGCGTCTCAAAAATAAGCTTCTTAAACACCATTTCTCTATGGTCCTCTATACACAAGTTTGGCACAATAAGTATATACTCCAATATTAGGAGCAAGTGGATAGGTAGAGGTCACTCTTTTTTAGGTTTCTTGCGTTTGCTAAGGTCCACCACATACAACCTGCCAACTTCACACATTATCATTTGTTCCTATCACCCACAAGTTTGCCATTATATCCTCTCAGCCCCACTTGTGTAGCTCCAATAATGTTTAATACATAATCTTCTGTGTGATAACTTCACCATTAAATTAAAGCAACTTTTTGGTAAGGAGTTTGCCATGATATTATACTAGCCACCAAATTGTAAATCTGGTATACTATGAAAGTGAATGTCAACCGAAATATCAAACAGCCTTCCACAGCACTTAGCAAAGCAGAACCACTGCTATCTATGAGTTCTTCTATATGCAATCCATTTTGACACAAGCTGTCAATACAAGTAGGGAGCAGAATTGCTTCTTTTGTAATGCACAGTCAAGACTTCGAGACTGAGTGTGCATCGAAACTTTGGGACCTTTCAGTCAGAAAGGTTCTTTTGGACGTTGCCTATTTATTTCACTTTCTGCTCTTTTTAAATGGTCAATTATTTTGTATATTTATGGGTATATTTTCCTTAGGTTTTCTCTGACACAGTATTCTTCGAAAAACAAAAAAAGTGACTTTGTCTGAACACGTCTGTCCTCAAATGGTCGTTGACCAGTTGCACTCTTTTGATGTAGATGAATAATATTCTTCATATAATGAATTGCTCTTGATTTGCTCTGTATTTTACCTGCAGCCGTATTGCTGAGTGCCTGTTGTATACTTTATAGAGTACAAATAAATCAATTACTTTTGAATACTTCTCGTGTTATTTATGGTCAAACAAGATTTTTATTGGAAGAGAATGTTCACAACATATGAAGTCAGACATATACAAGATATTAAAGTTCTGTATATGAGGTCACAATAGAATTCTGATTAGAACAAAGACATTTCATATGTATTAAACGTAAACAAGAATAAAATCAAAGTTTTCAACTAACCTAAGGTCCTTTTACACAGGCCCATTTTGGCCGTAACAAAGAGTGCCGACCAACGAGACAGCTCGTTGATCGGTGTTTATTTGTTTCTTTCACAATGAGCTATGTATGGGGATGAGCACTTGTTACTACGATCGCTCGTCCCCGTAGATTTCTATCATGTCGGCAGCACGTCTCCCTGTTTACACAGGGAGATGTGTTGCCGATAATGATAATATTTTAGGCTGCAGAAACAATACGATCAGCCGATGAACCAGCGTTCTGTGAATGCTCGTTTGCCCGATAATTGACCGGTATAAAAGGGTCCTTAGCGAATATTGCCCGGGAACTTGTTGCTTAATCAGATGAATATAGGTTCAATTCAAGTTTCCTTTCTAGTCAAGCTGTGACTCCTACAGCAAAAGAGGAGAGAATGGATTCATAACAAATTATAGTACAACCGTATCAGGACAGGTATGTAAAAAGAGGAGTGGGAGAGCAGGACTGTATTTACAGCTCACTCTATCCTGGGCATTGATCCTGAATACACCCCCTATAAAGACTTATTTCTAGTCACCAATTATCATCATGATTTGCTAGTTTCTAAACAATCATATTGTTAATTGGTCAGTGTTTGTAATGCTGTAAAAGTAATTGTCATTGGTGGCATGATTGATCAATTTAAATGCCGCTCACAGTGACAATTACACAAGGCATTGCTGCCTAGCACACAGCTAGGTCCTGGTGTTTAATGTTGTGGTCTGTGTTCCCCAAGAGTTATGTGCCCTATTGGAAAATACAGGGCATACTATGCTGTACCAGAATCGGTAATCTGTATACATAGATTAGACCTAGCCCCAAATGATAATAATAATAAATACAGTAACTGAATATTACCACCATACAGTGACTAAATAATACCACCATACTTTTACTAAATAAGACCACATGCTGTAACTGAATACTACCAACACACCATGACTGGAAAATACTACCGTACCGTGACTGATAACACCACAATACCGTGACTGGTTAATACTACCACGTAATGACTGAACAATACCACCATACTGTAACTGAATAACACCACCACACTGTAACTGAATAATACCACCATACCATGACTAGATAAAAGACCATACATGGACTGTATAATACCTCCATATAGTGACTGAATAATATCTCCATATTGTCTCTAAATAAAACTACTACAAGAATACAGAAATGACCGCAATACTGTAAGTAAATATTACCACCACACTGACACTGTCTACACTACATATAGTGGTCAGATACCACACAGGCTGTCTGCAGCGTATCACCGGACTGCAGACTGAATAAATTAGTAAAATACTGATCAGACACAGTCGAAGGCAGCATAACTAATTAAATTCTTGACAAGAATTTGATTTCCCTATCTTCTTTATCTGGCCCAGACCGCCATAATGACTTCTTCCAACTATGTCTATTCACACCCCCTCTTTACAAACTCTCCAACCTGGTGCTACCTTTAATAGTGCCATCATGCCCTTACCCCAAATAATATGTTTTCTGTGCTGCTCAGTGCCCTTAAACGCTGTTCTGCAGTAAAAAAAACTGCCTCACAGTAATTAGTACAATACAAATAGTGCCCCCAAATGGTCCCACAGTAAATAGCACCATACAGATAGTGCCCCAAATTAAATAGTGGCATACAGATAGTGCCCTATAATAATTAGTTCTATAATACAGATAATTCCTCATATAAAATTGTACCATGGAAAATGGCCCCCTAAGTGCCCTACATAAAATGTTTCCATGTATAGTGCCCTATTTATAGTTGTGCAATAAACGGTGTATATGTTAATACCCGTTCGGATCTTATTTGTTGGGGCTCCCGGACTGAGGGTCTTGTATTAAAAAAAAAAAAAATAATATAGTTACATAGGTTGAAACAAGACACAGATCCATCAAGTTCAACACTTTTCAATCAATTACACGTCATTCATTGCTAAATTAGTTATGATCTGCAATGCTATAGTATTTGTCAGTAAATAAACATGTAGACCTATTTTAAATGCTGTTATAGTATCAGGGGCATAGCTAGGGGGGGGCAGGAGGGCATGTGCCCCTGGCGCAACTAAGAGGGAAGTTGCGGGGGCACCAGGACTGCACCGTCCATGATGACGGCCAGCTGCCTCTCTGAGGGGGCGGCGGCGCCACTGAAACCAGCCACCTCCACCCCCTCCTGCACTATAGGCGATGAATGGATGGGTACGTTCCGTGCCCGGCTATTTAGTGCCTTTCAACAACTCAAGCGGCGTGATTACTTGAAAGGCGCTGATTGACAGGGCAAGTCATAGTGCCCTGCCAATCAGCAGCTTTCATAGACGCAAGCGGCGCGATGACGTTATTGCACCGCTTGCGTCGTTCAACAACAGCAGACCTGCTCAGAAGAGAGGAGGTCTGCACTGCCACCGGACGGTGCGAGAACGTGATTAAGGTGAGTATTTAAAGTTTTTTATTTTTTATCCTAATAAAAATGTGAGTGACAATATCTACAGGGGGGGATCTATCTACAGGGGTCAGCTCTATTTACAGGGGGGGTTATATACAGGGGTAGGCTATATGTGGAGCACTATAGAGGGAGCTATAGGTGAGGCACCTATATACAGTGGAGGGCAAAATGTGGATCTCTTTAGAGGGAACTATAGGTGAGGCACTATATACAGGGGTGGGGTATATTCGGGGGTAGGCTATATGTGGAGCACTATAGAGGGAGCTGTATGTGAGGCACTATATACAGGGGTGGGCTATATGTGGAGCACTATTTATAGATGAGGCTATATGCAGGGCACTATTTACAGGGGTGGGCTATATTTTGGACACTACATACACGGGTGGGCGATATCTACAACGGGGGCTATATACAGGCGTGAGCTATATATAGAGCACTACAGGGAGGGCTATAGGTGAGGCACTATATACGGGGGTGGGATATACGTGGAGCACTATTAATAGGGGGAGATATATGTAGGGCACAATCTACAGGGGTGGGCTATATGTTGGAAGCTATATACAGGGGTGGGCTATATGTTGGGCACTATCTACAGGGGGTGCTATATGTGGGGCACTATCTACAAGGGGGCTAGATGTGGGGCACTATTTACAGGGGTGGGCTATATTTTGGACACTACATACACGGGTGGGCGATATCTACAGCGGGGGCTATATACAGGCGTGAGCTATATATAGAGCACTACAGGGAGGGCTATATGTGAGGCACTATATACGGGGGTGGGATATACGTGGAGCACTATTAATAGGGGAGATATATGTAGGGCACTATCTACAGGGGTGGGCTATATGTTGGACACTATATACAGGGGTGGGCTATATGTTGGGCACTATCTACAGGGGGTGCTATATTTTCAGAGGGGGCTATATGTGGGGTACTATATACAGGGGGGCTATATGTATTGTACGACCTACAGGGGTGGCTTTATGTGGGCACTATCTACATGGGGCTGTATGTGGGGCACTATCTACAGGGGTTCTATGAGGGTCATTATCTACAGGGGATCTATGTTGGGCACTATCTACAGGGGGCTCTATGGGGGCAATTTCTACAGGGGCACACTGTGTGTGTGGGACACAGTGTATGGTGCTATTATAATTAGAGGTGCAGTATATGGCACTATTATAATCAGGGACACAGTGTATGGTGCTATTATAATCAGGGACAGTGTATATGTACTGAGCTTGGTCCTGGCACTGTATATACAGTGAAGGAAATAAGTATTTGATCCCTTGCTGATTTTGTAAGTTTGCCCACTGTCAAAGACATGAACAGTCTAGAATTTTTAGGGTAGGTTAATTTTACCAGTGAGAGATAGATTATATTAAAAAAAAAAAAACAGAAAATCACATATTCAAAATTATATATATTTATTTGCATTGTGCACAGAGAAATAAGTATTTGATCCCTTTGGCAAACAAGAATTAATACTTGGTTGGAAAACCCTTGTTGGCAAGCACAGCAGTCAGACATTTTTTGTAGTTGATGATGAGGTTTACACACATGTTAGATGGAATTTTGGCCCACTCCTCTTTGCAGATCATCTGTAAATCATTAAGATTTCGAGGCTGTCGCTTGGCAACTCGGATCTTCAGCTCCCTCCATAAGTTTTCGATGGGATTAAGGTCTGGAGACTGGCTAGGCCACTCCATGACCTTAATGTGCTTCTTTTTGAGCCACTCCTTTGTTGCCTTGGCTGTATGTTTTGGGTCATTGTCGTGCTGGAAGACCCAGCCACGAGCCATTTTTAATGTCCTGGTGGGGGGAAGGAGGTTGTCACTTAGGATTTGACGGTACATGCCTCCATCCATTCTCCCATTGATGCGGTGAAGTAGTCCTGTGCCCTTAGCAGAGAAACACCCCCAAAACATAATGTTTCCACCTCTATGCTTGACAGTGGGGACGGTGTTCTTTGGGTCATAGGCAGCATTTCTCTTCCTCCAAACACGGCGAGTTTAGTTAATGCCAAAGAGCTCAATTTTAGTCTCATCTGACCACAGTATCTTCTCCCAATCACTCTCAGAATCATCCAGATGTTCATTTGCAAACTTCAGACAGGCCTGTACATGTGCCTTCTTGAGCAGGGGGACCTTGCGGGCACTGCAGGATTTTAATCCATTACGGTATAATGTGTTACAAATGGTTTTCTTGGTGACTGTGGTCCCAGCTGCCTTGAGATCATTAACAAGTTCCCCCCGTGTAGTTTTCGGCTGAGCTCTCACCTTCCTCAGGATCAAGGATACCCCACGAGGTGAGATTTTGCATGGAGCCCCAGATCGATGTCGATTGACAGTCATTTTGTATGTCTTCCATTTTCTTACTATTGCACCAACAGTTGTCTCCTTCTCACCCAGTGTCTTACTTATGGTTTTGTAGCCCATTCCAGCCTTGTGCAGGTCTATGATCTTGTCCCTGACATCCTTAGAAAGCTCTTTGGTCTTGCCCATGTTGTAGAGGTTAGAGTCAGACTGATTAATTGAGTCTGTGGACAGGAGTCTTTTATACAGGTGACCATTTAAGACAGCTGTCTTTAATGCAGGCACCAAGTTGATTTGGAGCGTGTAACTGGTCTGGAGGAGGCTGAACTCTTAATGGTTGGTAGGGGATCAAATACTTATTTCTCTGTGCACAATGCAAATAAATATATATAATTTTGACTATGTGATTTTCTGTTTTTTTTTAAATATAATCTATCTCTCACTGGTAAAATTAACCTAGCCTAAAAATTCTAGACTGTTCATGTCTTTGACAGTGGGCAAACTTTCAAAATCAGCAAGGGATCAAATACTTATTTCCTTCACTGTATGTACTGAGCCTGGTTCTGGCACTGTATATTTGTACTGATTTTGGTTCCGATGCTGTATATGTGCACTGGGCTTGGTTCTGGGTCTGTATATATGTACTGAGCTTTGTTCTGGTGCTGTATATATATGTAATGAGCTTTGTTCTGGTGCTGTATATATGTAATGAGCTTGGTTCTGGTGTTGTATATAGAACTATATTGCTTGTAAAATAGTAGTTGTAGTCTGTTGTAAATATGTCTGAAGCTGGGAGCCCATCAGCCGTTTCCATGCGGGATGTAGAAGAGCTTGTCGCCAGGAAGGACGAGATCGAGGCACAGATAAAGGCTTATCATGATGCTCGAGTTGCATTAAAAAAAATGTGGAAAAATAATGACCCCCTCATTGATTGGTAGAGAAAATAAACATGGCAAAAAAACATGGCGAGGGGGAAGGAGATGTCGGGAAGGAGGTTTGGGGGGGGGGCGCCAAACTGAATCTTTGCCCCGGATGCTGGATAACCTAGTTGCACCTCTGCATAGTATCTGCCATTACTACCTCTTGGGGTAGGGCATTCCATCATT
Source organism: Rhinoderma darwinii (assembly GCF_050947455.1). Classification (NCBI taxonomy): domain Eukaryota; kingdom Metazoa; phylum Chordata; class Amphibia; order Anura; family Rhinodermatidae; genus Rhinoderma; species Rhinoderma darwinii. Next base: position 45,608,659 of record NC_134697.1, on the reverse strand, counting down.
TACTACTCTAACTGTAAAGAATATTTTACTATATTTATGTCTAAAACTTCTTTCTATCACGCACAATGAATGTCCCCTAGTCCTTTGTAAAGTTCTTGGAAAGAAAACATTATGTGCTAGTTCTTTGTATTGACCACACATATACTTATACAGTACGTGTTTATAAGATCACCTCAAAGGTGTCTTTTTTCCAAGCTGAACAAGCCCAATTTTTCTAGTCTCATGTGTAAGAGACACCTCACATCCCATTTACTAATTTAGTTGCCCGCCTTTGAACACTCTCCAGCTTTTTACGATGTGGTGCCCAAAAGAAAATCCCATGTTCAAGATGTTGCCTTACAAGGGATTTATAGAAGGGTAATATTACATTTGAATCACAGGTTTTTATCTCTTTTTATACACCTTAAAATATTATTTGCTTTTGCAACTGCTGCTTGACATTGAGTACTACATGTTTAGCTCATTTGTAATTATATTTTTTTTTAATTGTGCCCACACTGCCCTTGCTTAAGCAGTGCCCTAGGCAATAGACCTCCAGTGCCTAGGGCAAAATACAGCCATGTGGGTGGACAGGCAATTTTGATCAGAACACTCTGGGTTAAGGTAATTTCCTTAAATCCTATCTACCAAGTACCTATTCAGCCAATCGGGCATTGAGGAAAGCTATCTATGCCACCCAGTACTCCATCCCTGTCTGCCCTCTCAGTCAGAAGGCATTTTCTCGCTAGTCCCATGCATGCCTGCATATGGCATTGAAAATATTTTTTTTACAATACCTCCTAATATTCACAAAATACACTCTTTAATACACCCTATAAAAGAAGCATTTTCATAGCAGGGAATAAGCATCTATACAAATTATTAGCTATTTTAAACTGTTAGGATTCCATTTCACTTTTATTAAAGTATTCTTAATCTAACCAATTTGTTCACAATTTCCTGAATATCTCACCATGAGATGGACAAAGTATCCCATATCAGAAAATAATGATGGACACAGTATTATATGGCTTATCTGAACAATAAACCCTGTAATGATGAAAGGCAAAGGTCGCCGGTTGTTAAAAACATTTATGTCGTTTGATTTACACAGCATTGAAATTCGATTTTTCAGGTATCTTCCGCCCATCTTTTGATTGCTAAGAACGCGGTGGCCAAATGTTTGCTGGTATTCGTAAAGAGAATATGAAGGTCTGTACACACAATTTATTTTTGATTGTGGCTTATTGACCTTTTAAGATGGTGTTTTTTCCAGCATACTCTAGATATGGCACTTTTCAGGATATTTTCACCGGCATACTTTCTTTTGAGCAACAACAGCAAGTGCCTGTGTGATCTATATCGCAGCTTCTGGAGCCGCATTTTTTTAAGATGTTTTGGGCTGTGTTTCTTTAGATGCCTATATATCAATTGCTTCTATCTACTAAACATATAGTCATTCAAAATTGTGACTGTAGAACAGGAAAATACACATTTAATGGGGAGGAACATCTTAAAAACTTGACCCATTCAACCCCAGCAGAAAGTAATTGATAATGCTGTCAACCTAATTGAATCTTTAATTTGCCAATATATCTTGGATACTTGACCTAGGAGTTGTTTTGATCTACTTTTAGAAGCATTGAAGGGAAATTGATGTTTAAAACGCAATCTAATCCTCTTAATTTCATCAAAATACCCCCCTTCTTCCCTTCAAAACCAGTCGCAGTGCAAAGAAAACAAATTGATGAGGTCTGATTGAGGTGCTACTTCAAATACAAAATTACAGAGAGTGAGGTCATGTTTCAAAAGGAGAAGAGTAAAGAATGGGATGAGCAGTATCAAAAGCTGACATCCCATTAACAGATGCTTAGAAGCAGTAGGTGGATAAGCTTAACTGGGAATGGGGTGATAAGAAAACTGGGAACTACTGACAAAGAAATTACTAAGAACTTCAGTTAACATCACATTAACAGAAGCAGCACAAAGGCTTGATTTGTTGTTCCAACCTTGAGTAAATACAGTTTCTTTAAGATCCATTAGAAAATTAATGATAATGATGACCTAAACTGACCCAGGTGTAGCTTCGTAACAAACCCATCAAAACAATTGTAGACTGCTTATATTTTAAAGCACTTGTTCCATAGAAATGTAATTAGATGAGTTCCCACTGTGGATAGGTCAAGACCCGTGGCTGCTTAATGGAAATGTCACCTTGCAATCCATAGTCCTCTACCCCTGGACCAATGACCTATTATTTGTAAGGGTGGTGGACGCCCCAAAAAATATTCATTATTGTTTGCATGCTTTTATATGTAAAATATATAAACTTTAGCTCTGCTTTTGTGTGTCTTTTTTTTTTTTAAATGGCAACAAAGGTATTGGTTTATAGTGAGGACATCATTTATTTAGGCAACACTCTCCCATTCTAATTCAAGGTCTGTTGACGGCCACAATGCTAATGGAAAAGCAGGCAACACCTCCAGAATTACAATGTCAAAACAGGAAATTGCCATTGAATTAATGATATACACTTAAACGCCCTGCTCTGTCTTGTTTATAGGTTTGTTTAGGCATTTATTTCATTTCCTATGTACTATTAGTGTGGATGAAATATCAGTATGGTCGAGGTATCTGTGATATTACCCCTTAGATGCTTATGTACGTGTCAATTTCCCCCTGATACAACTAGTGTTTTGATATTTTCTACTGTTAAGATGCCAAGAGCTTAGACTGCAAGAGACCTGCAATGGTCTGACTGAAAAACCACTTCAATCTTATACATCATCCGTTATATATTATAACTAAATAATGGCCAAGAAAAATGTAAAGCAAATTCTCAATCTGTTACGATTGATGGAATTAATTTTTATCTGTCAGAATTAACTTTTTAGCAACACAAATATAATGATAATCAATAATGATCATAGTATTGTAATGTATCATTAACAATTATCACTGTTTCATGTGTTTGGCTAATTTTAAAGGGTTGTACCATCTGGAGAACCTCATTTTAATATATAGCCATCCCAACGATCAGCTAATTGTCTTTGGTCAGGCTGCTGTAACCCCCCCGGCCACCAGTGGGAGAAGCTGCAGACGGCCACATATTTCCCCTGCAGCGGTATTATATGGCTCCCATTCAAATGTATTACATGGCCATGCCAAGTCCCGCAAAGTTGGAGCTGCTCTTAAAAGTGTCTGTTTACTCTGGTTAATAGGGGGCTCCCAAGCAGGGGACCCACCTCTATGGTTACATACCCTAATGATACATATCGAAAGGGATGATCCGGGTGGGCCTGCCCCCTTGGTTACAATTTACAGTTCTATATTTTAAATGCTTTAATATTTGTATGTATTTGTACTTGACCATTCTATGCAAAATTATTTCTGGAAATAAACTGAGATATGTATTTTTCCATATTTGTCATTTTTATCCCAGTTATTTGGATTTTACCATGACCCATTTTTCCTTGCATTAATTTGTTAAATCACTTTTATTGATACTAGCTCACATTACACCATCATTTCCGAAAATCCGTAAAAAAAAAGAGTAGCACAGAAATAAGGTAGCTCATCAGCAGCCAATCAGAGTTCGTTTTTCCACTGGAAACGTACAAAATTCAAGTTGAACTCAGATTGCTATTGGGCAATAATAACTCTGCTCTGCGTACATGAGGCCTATCACAGCCCAAGACCAAGTCAACAAAATAAAATATGTAAGATACAAAAAAAATTCTATTGATTTTAAAATTCTTTCAGCTGGAACTATAAATGTTACAGAAACTGTAGAGATAATAGGATGAAAAAAAAGAAAGTTGCAGTGGTGGAGACTCTGAAGATCACAACTATCGTAACACTTTGCAGCTCTGCTAAACTGGCAGAATGATGAGGTGTGCGTGTAACTCGTCCGTGTGACGGCCATTAAAACAACGGCCTTCACACGAACTCATGTATTTCAATGGGGCCATTCACACGACTGTTGTTTCAACGGAGCGTGTGAAGGGTTCGTGAAAAAATAGGACATGTCCTATTTTCCTGCGTGTCACGTATGGGGGATCTGTGACAACGCGTGGAGCACGAGTGCACTTCAGACGTGAAAAACAGCAGTTTTTCACGTCCAAGGTTGGCTACACTCGTCTGAATGTAGCCTTACTTATGCTTACAATACCCCCAGCATGGAGCTTCATATCTTCTTTATACCAAGCCTTAAAATTTGCTGCTATTTTAGTTTTACTATTGAATGACCCATGTGGTTACATGTTTAATAGGTATATAGTATTTAATATACAAATGTAGTTGGTTCCTTTGGCCATTTAAATACTCACAGACACCACATGAATGGCCAGATCCTACGACTTGATCTGTTCACCAAATGCCAGGTTATGTTTTCCCAGCAGCCATACACTTGAATGTCAAAATCAAAACTGACTATTCATTTTTATTAGCTTGTAAATGGATGGGGGCTCCATTGCCGTCCGTTTATGCGGTCAGTAGGATTTTTTGGAGGTCACTTTTTGCCTCAGGAGTGTTATCAGGTAAGATGGTACATGTTATAAAATCAGACAAATTGCCAAAAACTGGCTGCAGTATTGTATCATGTATAAGAACATATCAGGGTCTGCTGACAATCTAATGTCTATAAGGACACACAGTCAGTCTGTAGTCATCTTCTGATGGTGGGAACAAGGTTGGATTTTAGTTTGTGTGGCCCTTTGATTTTCCCTGACAGCCACATATACTCCACTGATCACTATCAAAATAACCCAAACTATGTTATGGATGATAGCTTGATGGTTGTTGAATGTCTTTAGTCACATTTAATGCTTTAAACATGGTCATTTCCAAAAACATTTCTAAATCTTCTGATAGATGACATATCTTGAAAAGTACTGATTCGCTTTGCGTAGAACCAGCAAGATGTCATGGAAGCTCATGGGTCCTGATGCAAAAACTGTACCAGTGCTCCCCAACCATCATGTTCTCTAATGTAGAAGAGGCACCTTGTTCCCCATCAGGCATCAGGGCTTGGGTGCAACTGCAACCCAGAAGACATGTCCAGGCTAGAAATAATTTCATTGACACTAATGAATTATTTATAAACAAATCCTGATCCTCTACTACCATGAACACCGATTACAGAATATTAGAAGATACCAGTATCTAAGTGAAACACACCCTGAGAAGTTCTCCCAAATATTTTTGGGTTTTCTTTTGAGATTATTTTCAAAAACATCCTTCATTGTTTCATCATTACTAGTTTTCTTCTGATCATTCCACATGTTATAAAAATATATCAAGTCAAACCAATTATAAAGAGACTCTACTTGTGAGTTGTGCAAACATCAGAGGTCAATGCATTGTGTCGGATGTTTGTACTAGTACCGCTACACTTTCCGCCTGTCTGCAGTGACATTTACTCTGGCACATGCTGTAACTATTGAACTTTTAGTAAATTAACTTCTTTTCAGACAAAGCAATGAACTGATTGCTATGTTTTCAGTCCCCTGAAAGTACACAGTTAACTTTAATGATTTAAGGAATGGTATGGAACTCATTTTTACGGGAACACAACAGCCTATGTGGGCCAATGCTGTTGAATTAAGAATTTGATGGGTAAAATGTAGTTTGATCTGCAAAAAATATGTATAATAAAAATAATACAAACATACTAATATAAATCTATACTAAATGTCATTATGAATAGTCTGTGGGTACCGTACATATGACCAGATGTTATATTGTGAAAGGCCACTAGAGGGAACCAAAGTTGATCTTTTATAACTTGAAGTAAAAATATTTTAGAACTTGTAAAAAAAAAAGTTGTGTCACTAGTTGTCACGCTTCTCATTAAAGGACCAGAATAGTTGTTATAGGTAACAGCAATATTTTATATATTATTTTTTATAAATATTTTTTTCTGTTCCTTAAGCCCAAATTACACAACAGACAGTGTTGATCTTCTGATTTCATTATTCGCTATAGGATTAACTTACACAATGACCTTAGAAGGATCCTGTGATGGCAGATGACAATGACGTTCACTGGAGATGAGCAAAAATTTGAAGGCCTGTCCAGTATTCAGTGAGAAATTGATGTGTTTACCAGGTAAAAAAGAAGCCACGGATCCTTGTTCTCCCCATAGAAATCAATAGACTTTAAAAAATGATCTGTATTTTATACTCTATTAAATTCCCTTGGGACAGTACAGGTCAGTATTATCTACATTCTACAAAAAAATATGGATCCATATATTAGACTCCATTGGTCATAGAATAGTATTCAACCTATAATAGAGTCTAAAATACGATTCCATATTTTTATACTGCATGACTTCTATGGGCCTGGTGTAAGGATAATACAGATATGTGTTAGGGCACATGTACATGGCTGTGTATCTATACGAGCGTTAATAGGGCACCCATAGACTTCTATAAGGTCCTATTGTGCCACCGTATACCTCTGCTTATAAAGTGATGACCTGCTCCATCTGATTCCATATCACAGAAGTATTTTACCCCTAGAAACATTGATTCTGGGGAGATATCTCAAAAAGCAGCTCAGGGATCATCATACGGCAGTCACACAGGGTCTCAGTATCTCTGTACTATGGAATTGTATTATAGAGCCGTATTGAAAAGTGAAAAAGATTATACCTCAAGTTTTGCTCACCTCATAAACAAGTTGCGTTTTTCCAATGCGTTTTGTGTAAAGCTTGATGATACCTGAATAGGCATAAAAATCCAAGAAGCTGTGGGTGCTCGTAGATCCTCCTGAGCTTAATCCTGTGTCGACAGCAGGTTGTAGTAACAAAAATAGTGTGTAGGAAAGGCAGATCCAGCACTCAAATGATAAAAAATTCAATTTTATTAGGTCATGTTAAAAGGGATAAAACAACAATCCCGGGACCACGCTTACGCGTTTCAGACCGCTAGGGTCCTTAATCATAGCTATGATTAAGGACCCTAGCGGTCTGAAACGCGTAAGCGTGGTCCCGGGATTGTTGTTTTATCCCTTTTAACATGACCTAATAAAATTGAATTTTTTATCATTTGAGTGCTGGATCTGCCTTTCCTACACACTATTTTTGTATAGAGCCGTATTGTTTTACTCCATTACTCCAGAATAAACATTGTGGGGGAGGTTTATTAAGATTGGCGTTTCCAGACTTCTTATAAAAATAGCTGGAGTAAGGTGCGTCTGCCTCTTATTAAATTAGGCGCATCTCTGGCTGTCCATGTGCCTGCAAAGGAAATGTACGCCAGATACAAGTTGGTGTCGATTTCCGCTATAATTTACACAAGTTTCTGGTGTAAATTATAGTAAATTTGTCGAGCTGCACCAGGCCACGCCGTTTCACTAAGTCACATCCAGCTATCTTTATAGCTGGAGTAAGAAGCATCTGCCTCTTATTAAATTAGGCGCACCTCTTCGTGTCCATGCGTACAATAGTTCATGAATTCCCCCAATGTGTTTCTCCGGTTGTTCATTTTCTGCGAATCAAAGGCTTTGGATTTGCCAAATTGTCAGTAAATGAAAGCAAATTTTTTACACTCACCGGAGAGTATGGCGTCACACATATTTTCTTAAAGGACTCTCCATTAAGTAACTAACGCCAACTGGAAAAACGTACTCTTATCTATGCTTCCTTTTGTATGGTGGGCATAGATGTGAAGATTCTGCCCTTTTACATTGTCCATATAGCCTAAAATTGTTAGATAATCCCGTTTACTACAAAGTGGCTGTATCGGGTCGCTCAGTCCCCACCCTCACTCCTACTGATGTCCCCCATTCGATTTAATTACATGAAAAATGTTGTTATACCTCATGAAACGACACTGCAAGGAAACGTCAGCCATTGTAGTGTGAATGGATTTAGGACGGGCGGTAGTCACTGTGAGGATTACCTGACATTTAACCAAATGAATTTGCTGAGCACAATGTCTGAACGAAAAAACCTACAGAAAACCCAGGCAGAGAATTTGTGAAAATGCCACCTTTGCCAAAGTCTGATTAGGACCTGGGGTCCTCGGTCTGTTTGATCTCAGCTCATCAAAGAGAATCCTTAAACAAGCTTCATGTTAAACTAGAGAACACTGGGATGCACTGAGAAAACAAAGGCTGCTCGGACAGGGGAAGAATAGCTTCACAGTTCAGCTCAATGGAGTGCAAGAGGCATTGGCTTATTAGGTCTCTCAGCTAAAGACTGATCTATTCTGAGACTTATATGTTAGTTTTAACAAAGCTGAGTGTTAGATTCGCTCTATTGACGTGTCAGCTCATTAAGAAAAATAGCAAAACAAATAGTTATATTATATATAGTTTTAGCTGTTTAGTTCCATGTATATCAAGACTAAAAGCAGCAAGCAACGCTGGTATTATATATCATGGCGTATTCTGGTAGGATGGCACCAATGGAGTGCTGAACATTGGAGAATAATGGACTTTTTCCATGCTCTATGGTCTTATTTTATTAAAATGTTAATCAGGGGCATAATGAGAGGTGATTGGACCCCATAGCAAAAGATCAAAATAGGGCCCCCTCCGGTTCTGGGTGACACTACCACCCACCAACCACCTTGGACAGGAGGACTTGGTGCTTGTTTGCCCAATCTCCTTTTCATGATCCGTCGGTTAGTTCCTCACGCCTGTGGATTACCTCTATACATACTTCCCTGCATAAAATTTAGGCCCCCGCAATAGTAGATGTCCCCATTCTCGGGAGATCTGGCTAGACATACACATAACATAATGTGTATGGGAACAGCATTCGTACAAGGATTGGGCATGTTAGATTTGACACTTGCCGTTGTTTTTTTTATATATAGTTTTGAGGTTTTAGCAGCTTTTTAATCAGTTTCAATCATTTGCAGAACAAAATAAACCAGCCTTACCCACACTCAGTGCTGTGTGTATTTATTTTTCAACTATACCTGTTTTGTGCCGAAAAACAAGCACAGATCTCTGCAAAGTCAGCAATAATTGACATAAATAATATCTTGGGCTTAACCTGAGGACACCTGATAAGTTTGCCTGTAGTCCTATGAAAAACTGCTGAAAACACAACATTATATTACATTTTACAGAATGATCCCTAAATACATTTAGGTCGTTCATTTACATGTTGTCCATGGATGTGGGATACATAGTGATCTCTCGATGGCTCAAAAGTCTTTAGCTTGAATGTCAAGTGATGATGGAAGTTTCTATAAAACATAATCTATTGTACAAGTGCACATGATCTCTAGTGGCTACGTTAGGCATAGACAGCTGCATCATTTTATATACACGATACCTGCTTAGCACTGTTTGTTGTCTTGTCTACACATGTGGCAAACATTTACAATGGTCTATGTCTATATCCTGCCCATTCAGTCAATACATATGTATCTAAATAAACACACCACCCCAACCACCAACACAACAACAAGACCTACAAGAGTTTTCTGAGCTAAGAAAATAAATAATAAGCTGCTTTTTTTTTTTTTTTTTAAAAAGCAGCGCCTCCTTTGTCCATGGGCAGAGTTTGGTATTGCAGCCTATTCAAGTGAAATGCCTCAATACCAGACAAAGTCTATGGACAGGAGTGCTGATTTTTCTTTTAATTACAAGCAGACCTTTTTTCTAATCTCATACAACCCCTTTAATTTTTTTATTAGAGAATATTTGAAACCCCAATTTATTATTATACTGTGCACACGTACGTGTCTCCGAATGCCGTTCCTTTGAGCTCCAGTTTTATAATACATATTCTGAGACACTAAAGAATGAAATAACTGTTGGAATTCAATAGCTTTTGATGTGTAGCATCCTGCACTTTGGAAGGCAGGTAACACTTTGCTCTATTGTTTAAAAGAAAAGGCTAATAATGTTGACTGCAATAGTTATCTCGGCCTAAGATCATGAAACATGGTGCCGGGATAATGACTCAAATTTGAGGTTATAGACCGAGAATGCCAAAAATTCTTCAGGACAGCTTTTTGAAGTGATGAAATAAACGCTGTCTTGTTCCAGAAGTAATAATCTATGAGACATCCTCTGGCAACATCTCAGCTTCTGATAAATAGAAGCAATTCCCTGTTTGTTTGTGTGTTATTCATATTACATGGAGACATGTGTCTTCCCCATCTCTTTGTCATTGCTGGAGAATAATTCGAGGTGATGTCCTAGAGCCACCTTCATGTCACATGACTTAGCGCTGCAAGACATGAGTCCAATGTCACATGGTGGCTCGGTTCTTTGAGACGCTTGACTGCCGGTTACTTCACGTGAATGTAGTCGACCACTATAGATGAGAGGACTTCCTATCGATCGGATACACAATACGATGATAAATTAATACCGGATAAGATACTTATCCCGATACGATCCTTCCTACACATATATTTTACTAGGGTGGGAATAATTATCCTACGACAAAAAACAGAACAATTCAATTTTTTACATTGTTCCTTATGGGAAATTCTTGGTCATTTTCTGTGAGCGGCGACAACTAATGACCACCAATAATTGTTAATTAGTACTAAATACATATGGATATGCCGAATAAGGCCTCATGAACACAGATTCCAAGTTATGCTGTATTATGACACCCATAGACTTCTATGAGACCCTACTATACCTCCATATGTCACCAATTTCATATGGGTTCATATGTCTCACAGTATGTTTGATTCAATGCCATACAACAGAGGTATTATCCCCAGAAGCATTGCTTTAAGGGGGGTAGTACAGCACCATACAGCAGCACATGAAGTGCCTACGGACCCCACGTGTTCCTGTACAGCCTCACGGATCATGGCGCTGCCGTGTGCATAAGGCCTGGATCTAATGTCTGGGGCTTCCGAACACATCAATATAATAAGATAATATAATATTCCAGTAATAGTCTCTTTATCCAGCTTAAAGATAAATTCCTGAAGGGCAGATACCTCTCTTGCCAAACCCTCCATGCCATCCACCAGCACCCTTTATACCATGCCATTATAAAAAAAAAAATATAGAAATCCATTGCTAAATCTGGAAGACTCACAAATGGCCAATTACATTAGAAAGTTCCATTTTGTCACAGTTTCCATCTACCTATCTATTCTATTGGTGGTTATGCTGGGACATAGTTTTATAGCAAAAACAACAAAAGCTGCTTAAAAAACAAAATCAAGTATAGTTTCTTAGATAACTTTTTCTTTTTTTATTTCTATATGAAGAATGGTGATTCACATTAGCCGCTTACAGACGCTTGCAATCATTTTGGACATCAGACAAGCAAGTATTGGTTTTCCTTGTAAAGATCATTTACCACAAATAGTCCACTAGTTGGCGCCAGTTCTCCAGATATAAAATATATCCTCAAAATACAGGTAACTGATGATGCTTCCGATACCAGGTCCTTCTGTCATTTTATTTATAATACACTTAAAAATCATAAGCTTTCTATTTTGTCTGACTTCTGAAATAAGTGTAATAATATAGTGATCAGCAGTTCTATCTATCTATCTATCTATCTATCTATCTATCTATCTATCTATCTATCTATCTATCTATCTATCTATCTATCTATCTATCTATCTATCTATCTATCTATCTATTTATCTATCATCTATCTATCTATCTATCTATCTATCTATCTATCTATCTATCTATCTATCTATCTATCTATCTATCTATCTATCTATCTATCTATCTATCTCTCTCATATCTATCTATCTATCTATCTATCTATCTATCTATCTATCTATCTATCTATCTATCTATCTATCTATCTATCTATCTATCTATCTATCTATCTATCTATCTATCTATCTATCTATCTATCTATATCTATAGTATCAAAATGAAAAAAAAAAAAATGTATTCACCCATATGGCAATAAAAATATTTTACTTTGATACTATGATGTGCGAGTGCTGCCTATCTTTCGGATTTCTAAATTGTGGGACCAGGGGTCGTGGCCCTGAGGCTTGCACACACAACCTTCCTTTAAAAGGAATTCATTTTTACTATCTATCTATCTATCTATCTATCTATCTATCTATCTATCTATCTATCTATCTATCTATCTATCTATCTATCTTCTATCTATCTATCTATCTATCTATCTATCTATCTATCTATCTATCTATCTATCTATCTATCTATCTATCTATTTATCTATCATCTATCTATCTATCTATCTATCTATCTATCTATCTATCTATCTATCTATCTATCTATCTATCTATCTATCTATCTATCTATCTATCTATCTATCTATCTATCTATCTAATCTATTTATCATCTATCTCTATTTATTTATGCATTTATTTATTTTTTCTATATTTTTTTATTTATTTCTATGCATGTATCGATAAAGATAGATAAACACAGATAACTAGATAGATAGACTATATGTATACAGTACATAAATAATGCTATCTATTATATTTTTATTCTATCATCTATCTAATATCATTTTATGTTATCATCTATCATCTATCTATCTCATTTATTTTTATTTTATCATCTATCTATCTATTATATTGTTATTCTATTATCTATCTTTCTTTCTTCTCTCTATTCTATTAGTATTTTTTCTCTATCTAGTTTTTCTTTCTTTCTATGCAATTATAGATACAGATGAATAAACAGACAGATAACTGGATATATAGACTTTATGTATACAGAACATAAATATTACAGTGACATATATATATATATATATATATATATATATATATATATATATATATATGTGTGATAATAATATATAGATGATACAGGTCTATATAATCTACTCTTCCTGTAGTCCACAATTGCTCCTGGAGGCTCCTGACCTGTGTGATCATCAGAAACTGTAATAGCTAATTGCAATGATTGTGAAATTCCAGGCTGCTGCCAGTCTGCCCTGTGATTTACCAGGCTGGAGCGTTAGAAATCCCACAGCTTTGAAATCCCATCCCTTGGCTTTGTTGTGCCGTGTTAGGGGCGTGTATGCAAACAAGCTGAGCAGTATAAGTAGAGCCCCAGGTCCTGAGCATCTTTAGACAGTAGCATTGGAGACTTCTGCTGTGCAGCACCTCCCAGGACTTATCATCCATCTCTTTGACCATGCACCAGCCTCTTCTTACCAGGATGCTCATGACCCTCTTCACTATTCTCCAAGGAGGCTTTGCCTATGTGGTGATGGCAAACTCCAACTCTATCAAGAATGCTCCTGCAGCACCAGCTGGCCAACCTATGGGCTTCTACCCAGTCAGTGTCAGCCCGGACTCCTACTATGACATTGCCAACAAGTACCAACCCTTTGATGCTTACCCGGTATGTAGCCATAATTATACTTTCTGCTAAGGATAATCTACTGATTTTATATGTTCTCCACTGTTAATACTTATAATTTACTAAGATGTATTAAAAGAGTAACTAATGTGCCAAGCTGTCCACCATGTATGAATAAAACATGATCTATACGGACTTTAATACAGATATCTAACCAATATAATTTACTGCAAAGTAACTCTAGTTGATGGCTTGATTGATTGCTAGCTCTGTGGCTCAATATAAATGTTTGGTATATATGTATTACATATAATAGTGGTGAGGGTCTATATCAGTGCTATACTAACATCTCCTATATTTTTCAGCTTTACAGTTGCACGGAAGATGATGATTGTGCTTTAGATGAATTCTGCCATAGCTCTAGAAATGGCAACAACATGGTCTGCCTGGCATGCAGAAAACGCAGAAAAAGGTGCCTCCGGGATGCCATGTGCTGTATGGGCAACTACTGTAGTAATGGTAAGTCACGGTAATTTTATCAGGCAGGTAACCTGCTTGTTATGCCAGTATTTTGTTTACATAGTAAAGATTGTATGTGTTGCTGGAGAGGGCATACGAGATTGTAGCAAATCCAGTTCTACATTCAATGACAAATACCTGTTATTGAATCACTTGTAGCAGAGTTTCATGCATAACAATATTGGGTTGTAGGACCACCTGAACAACTGTGTACAAAACATAGGTCCCACTCTATAGCCAGGGACTGGAAATACCACAGCTCATTAATTTAAGCTGAAATATCCCGTTTGAAATGTAAAGCGACTGTTTGGGTCATTGAATATAACATTGTCCATAGCTGTGACACTAAGTGGGCACTTTGCTTAACAATAAAATATTGTCCTGTTTTTGAGGATTTATACAAAGTCTCTAATGATAAAGCTTATGAGAAAGATGGGGGTTCCCTAAACTTTAGCATACATACTAAAGGATCACTTATCATGACAATTGTAAATGGTCTTACCCACTAGTCTTTAGTCTTTCATGGTGACCTGCTGTGATTGTCCTCCTTAGTAAGCCATTATATACACAGTTGAAGTGCATTGTGTTACATTGTCAGAGTGGACCAGGTGATTACTTTGTGATGCTATATACAGTGTAATAATCTTTTTATGGCTTGCTTTGTATCCCTGCTAAAGGTGCACACTTTCATAAGCCTTTGCTAAAATGTGACTTGTGCCCTCACAGGTATTTGTGTGCCAGTTGAGCAAGAACAGGAACGTTTCCCACATCATGGGTACCTGGAGGAAACTATTATGGAGACATACAATACTGACCAGGGCACAGTGGATACTAACACCAAATTTACTACATCTCCTTCCGGAATGCAGCCTTTTAAAGGTAAATATATGTCTGATTCAAAGCGCTTGTTGGCTTTTCATTCGTTTTTGTAATATTATGCACAAGGAAGAGGAATAATAATCTCTTAGCTTTATAGGGGGAGGCATGTAGACCTTACGTCATGTACCAGTATCTATTACATGATACAGAACAGATCGTTTATGAAACTCACATGGACTTTATGTTTTTCTCTTTAGGTCGTGATGGTGATGTGTGTCTTAGGTCATCAGACTGTGGACCAGGACTCTGTTGTGCACGTCACTTCTGGTCAAAGATCTGCAAACCTGTCCTTGAGGAAGGTCAAGTGTGCACCAAGCATAGGAGAAAAGGCTCCCATGGGCTGGAGATATTCCAGCGTTGTCATTGTGGAGCAGGACTGTCCTGCAAGTTACAGAAAGGAGAGTTCACAACAGTCCCTAAGACCTCCAGACTTCACACTTGTCAAAGGCATTGAAAGTTCTCCATGGACTTCTTATTACTAAGTTAAGCTAGGACTTTGCTTGACAGATGACTTGCTCTTTGGATGTGCCCGTAACCTTATCACAGTTTACATTAAGTACTCTGGAGGTCGTCTATGATCCAGGGTCACTCGAATAGTTTCTTTTTTTGGAACTGCACTTTATTCCCAGTATTTGCAGTAAATTACTGTGTTGTAAATACAATGCAACTCTCTAGGTTGTATATATTTATGATTGTGGAAAATTACTAAACTGCTGCCATTATGCTTATATCTTGTAAATTTGTACACAAGCCCCTACCCCTTTTTATATTGTTATAGAATTTATGTTTTAGGATGTAGGCATTTTTATTTTAAATAAAGTATTTTGAAAAATTAGACATCTCTAGTTTGTTGTAATTGAACATATCTGGTTGTATATCAGTGATTTCAAACAATCATAATCACTTTCTTTTTATTGTTATTACTTATTACCGTATTACGTTTTTATCATTGCTTTGTTAATAGTTGAATCACATTGTAGGGATTAATTGCAGCTAATTGTCAGAAAAGAAAGATCAGAATAATACTTAATATATCATTAATGCCTATAGCATTGGTAACAGTTCTCAGAGCAGACTATATGGATCATTTTTATAACAATTTAGGTAATTAATATTATGCTATTTTAGGCTTTCGAAATGTCAGAATTTCAATATTTTTTTTCATTTAAATTATTATTTGCACTAGGCTGGTGGAATAAATTCCAATAATAAAAAATTAATGGTGGGTAAGATATAGATAGATAGATAGATAGATAGATAGATAGATAGATAGATAGATAGATAGATAGATAGATAGATAGATAGATAGATAGATAGATAGATATTAGATAGATAGATGGAAATATAGTAGATAGATAGATGGAAATATAGTAGATAGATAGATAGATAGATAGATAGATAGATAGATAGATAGATAGATAGATAGATAGATAGATAGATAGATAGATATGAGATAGATAGATATTAGATAGATAGATAGATAGATAGATAGATAGATAGATAGATAGATAGATAGATAGATAGATAGATAGATAGATAGATAGATAGATATGAGATAGATAGATATTAGATAGATAGATAGATAGATAGATAGATAGATAGATAGATAGATAGATAGATAGATAGATAGATAGATATGAGATAGATAGATATTAGATAGATAGATAGATAGATAGATAGATAGATAGATAGATAGATAGATAGATAGATAGATAGATAGATAGAGTGGTAGATACTTTGAGGTTCTAATGCTAGATTTATTGATAAAATACTTGCTGGGATTTGTAGTTATACAGAGGTTCGAGGCAGTGTTATATGTACTAGTCAAAGGCACAAAGCAGAAAATGGTTACAATTCAAAGTGGAGTAACTTTCAAAGGACAGGATGTAAAGTGATGGGCCACTATGCTTTGTCAATGGTCGATCATACAGGTCTTGTACACACCACCCTCCCTTTCTGTCTATATCCCAATGAGCTTTTGTCATATTCAGGAAGAGACATTCCACTGACTACAGTCCCTCAGATCATTTAAAGCTGTAGACCCAGGAAAACACAATGAGAAGAGAGGAAACAGAAAACCATCACTTGCATAGTTACTAAGAAGATGTTTCCGCTTGAAAGAAAGATCGGAGGCTGTTCCTGAACAAGTAGGGCCATATGATCTCTCAGTTACAAGGAGCAATGTGACATAAAAAACCTGAGAGTTCTATACCTGCAGTACATCTAACTGCCCCATGGCCGCACAATATACTTTATCTAAGAATTTCCTAGAAAATCTCTCCTGTTAGGGGACACCAATAATCCTGTAAATAAACAGGCCAACTTTGGGTTCCCGCACTGTGCAACTGAAAGTCACAGCATATATTTCCATGTCATTTTGTAATTTATTTTGCATGGCACTAAGTTAGAGTGCCCTGGTCGCTCACTAAAGGGATAAATAACCACAAGCTTTAATAATCATTAAGTGGAGAAACAGTCCGAGCAATAATTATAGTCTTTTCATGCAACGTTAAAGAACTGCATACTCAGATAGTAACATGAATAAATAAATGTGTTTATTATTCTACAGAAAACACGTCATTTTTTTTGTCTTCCTGAAAGCCATGAAGATTTTTAATAGTAAAGGGATATGTGATAAAATATTGTAGAAGAGGCCATAAGGAAGTGAGACATTCCTTGAAATGGCCGTAGGCCAAGAAATCATTGTCCACCTGGGCAATACGCTGGTATGAATTAAATAAAGCAGTTTTAAAAGGATTGGTGAGTGCCGCTTATATTCATCTTTCTATTCAAATATTGTAGACTACTTGTTAGAAAATCTGACTTGTCCCATTTGTACCTACTAGAACCACTTACCAGACAGTTGCTTCCCTTCCTGTATGTGACTACCAGAACCATCTACCAGATCTGTAAGGGTATGCCCAGACATGGCGGAGTTGTGCATACACTGTCCGCATCAATGCCGCACAGAATTTGCATTGCAGATTCTGTTGCGGCTCTGCGTAAAAATGGGCATTAAATTGATGCGGACTAGCCGTTGCGCATTGAGAGGAAGAGGGCTTCCCTTCTCTCTATCAGTGCAGGATAGAGAGAAGGGACAGCCCTTTCCCTAGTAAAAGAAAAAGAAATTCATACTTACCCGGCCGTTGCCTTGGGGACGTGTCCCTCTCTTGACATCCAGCCCGACCTTCCTGGGTGACGCGGCAGTCCATGTGACCGCTGCAGCCTGTGATTGGCCTGTGATTGGCTGCAGCTGTCACTTGGACTGAAACGTCATCACGGGAGGCCGGACTGGAGGAAGAAGCAGGGAGTTCTCGGTAAGTATGAACATCTATTTTTTTTACAGGTTGCTGTATATTGTGATCGGAAGTCACTGTCCAGGGTGCTGAAACAGTTACTGCCGATCGTTTAACTCTTTCAGCACCCTGGACAGTGACTATTTACTGACGTCGCCTAGCAACGCTCCCGTAATTACGGGTGCACACACGTAGTCATCCGTAATTACGGGAGCCCCATTGAATTCCTCAATCTGGCTGTAGACCTAGAAATACATAGGTCCAGCCAGAATGAAGAACTATCATGTTAGTAAAACCAATCCGCTCCGCAGCACACATAACATCTACATAACATCTGCGGACTTCATTGTGGAATTTTGACTCTCCATTGAAGTCAATGGAGAAATTCCGCAATGAGTCCGCAACAAGTTCGCTACACATCTGCAACAGTCAGTGTATGCTGCGGACACCAAATTCCGCACCGCAGCCTATGCTCCGCAGCGGAATTGTCTGCAACGTGAAAACGAACCCAACCACAAAGCTGTGGAAGGCAATGGAGAAACATGTACGCTGTGGATTTCCGCTGCGGACTGTCCGCAGCGGAATTCCAGAGCAATTCCGCCACGTCTGGTCATGCCCTAAATGTCTGACATCTACCACGACCATCTAACAGATCTGTAGGTGCATCTTACCATCTGTGCCTACCACAATCACCTACCAGCAAGTCCTTTTCTGTACAAGTCTGTACATGTACATACCCTCTATATCTAGATGGCACCTTGCTAAATGTCTCATCATCTTTACCTGCCGCAACCATCTACTAGATAGCACTTCCCTGCATCTGTCTAACATATACACAGATAATAACCACCTATCCATATAATATCCTCTTGTTCCATGTTTCTCACCATCTACACCAATAGGATTTAACTATTCAAATAATCATTCCTGGTATTTGTCTTTTAATCTATGCCTACTACGTATCTTTTTATCTACACTAGATAACTTCACCCTATACTCACCTTACTATCTGTAGCTACTTGTACCAACTACTAGATCTGTATATATCTTAACATTGGACCTACCACAACCACCTACTGGATAGTCATTACTATATGTCCATGTCCTACCATCTCAATCGATAAGAGTCATTGATTTACATTACTCTTTGCTATATGTGTCTTTTCATCTACACCTATGAGGACCACCTGTCAAGACGATAACTCACTGTACGGTATGTGGACAAACAGAAAACCTTTCTAAGAAATTTTATGGTTGTGTTCACATACGGAAGTTTATTTCTACAATGTTTTTTCCCCCATTGAGGCCAGTGAGATTCAGTTGTCACATACATGTCACACCTGTAAATCAGAGCAAAGCTTACAGGCAGGTCCAATATCTTAATAGAGCCATTTCTAAATCCAAAGCACTTAGCAGATAAGCAGTTGAGACAATTTATAGGGAGGGTAAAAAGGGTATTTGACCTGGGGCCTCCGCCATTTATGTGGGTGAAGTTTTGGAAAAGTTTCCCCATCCATGCACAATGGGCTGCAGATTAATTTTTAGATGCCCCAAGAAAAGTTATAAGCAAAGTGCTTGCTCAATTCAGCCAACCTGCATAGACACAGTAAGTGGAGGCAGGAAACTTTTTTCTTTATTTATTATGCTAGATATATATATATATATACACAAATATCCTCAAAATATCAAGGAACCAAAGCCAAACTGGTAGGATCTTAACCCATCCAATCATTTGTTTCTTTTTGAGATCACTGGCATTGGAATTGTATGTCATCTACCTATCTCATTTGCCCTTTTGATATAGTATGCATGTTCAGCCGAGCAGAACGTGAATGTCTATGTTGGGAACATAGCTGTTTGCCGAAAATGGTGGTACTGCTACTGTCTCTAAAATTTGGGAAGCATTTTAACAATGTATTTAATGTTTCTGCCTTCTGTAGAAAATAAGTGGCCTTTTTGTCTCCTGTTTGGTCATCATTTGCTCTATCTGGCTAATGGGATGTGTGGCTTATTTGCATGTAAAAGACTTTTTCCAGTTTCCCCTCTCTATTTTACTCTTCAATCTTCAAAAGAAGGAGATATAAAATAAAAGATACCAAATGCAGAAAGATAAACATGAAAAACAAAGCACTGGGAAGCCTGTCAGGGAATGAGGAAGTTATTATTTGGAGACATTGTACTCTGGTATTATCTAACAGTCAGAGATAATATTCAGCTGACAATGAAATGTTAGTGTTGATAAAGAGAGTGGAGAGAATATCCTAAGGCAACACTTAACAGTTCTACATTATATATCACAGAGCAAACAATAGACTCACTGACTAAAGGAAAACACACATATATGCATAACCGTAAGCAACTATACCTGACTAACATGACACCGCTGAATTGCTTTCCAGCAATAATAACTTATGCTGTTATTAATATCATTCTCAATGCCATTTTTAATCTCCAAGTCCAGTTGGCACTTCCCTTTCCCCCACACTGAAACAGACAGAAACCCCACCCAGACTAGGAGAAATTAGAATGAAAAAAAATCCCCCCAAAAAATTCTTGGTCCCTATGGTAAAAAAAAAATGTATCAAAGAATATTGTCCATATAGTAATTAAAATCTACACTTTTTTAATAAAGAAAGAAAGCGGGAAAGGAAGAACGATAGATAGATAGATAGATAGATAGATAGATAGATAGACAGACAGACAGACAGACAGACAGACAGACAGATAGATAGATAGATAGATAGATAGATAGATAGATAGATAGATAGATAGATAGATAGATAGATAGATAGATAGATAGATAGATAGATAAGATAGATATGGAAAAGATAGACAAAGGAGAGAGAAAGAGAGATACAGACAGAGAGAGATTTAAAAGGGAAACTTAATTGATTTATTTGTTTCTATCTAGGAAGCGTCAACAAGCAAGCTGGCTGATCAATCTTTTATGGCTTTATTTTTGTGTTTGATAGGTGGGGTCTGACCTTGGACCCCCCACGGTTACCAAGAACAAGGGGCAACTCACAGTGAATTGGAGTGTCAGAGCTAACCAAATACTGAGGCCTCATGCACACGACCGTATTTTTTCCCAACCGTAAATACTGGCGTAAATACGGGTCCGGTGTCACACGTATTCGACCCGTTTTGCACCAGTATTTACGGACCCGTGCCCGTAAATACGGTTCCGGTGTCACCCGTATTCCACACATATTTACGGGCACGTTTTCGATGCAAAATTGCACTGCACTAATCGGCAGCCCCTTCTCTCTATCAGTGCAGGATAGAGAGAAGGGGCAGCCCTTTCCGAGGTAAAAGTAAAAGAAATTCATACTTACCCGGCCGTTGCCTTGGTGACGCGTCCCTCTCTTGACATCCAGCCCGACATCCCTGGATGACGCGGCAGTCCATGTGACCGCTGCAGCATGTGATTGGCCTGTGATTGGCTGCAGCGGTCACATGGGCTGAAACGTCATCCAGGGATGTCGGGCCGGATGTCGAGAGGGACGCGTCACCAAGGCAACGGCCGGGAGACCGGACTGGAGGAAGCAGGAAGTTCTCGGTAATTCTGAACGTCTTTTTTTTTTTTTTACAGGTTGCTCTATATTCTGATCGGAATTTCCTGTCCAGGGTGCTGAAAGAGTTACTGCCGATCAGTTAACTCTTTCAGCACCCTGGACAGTGACTATTTACTGACGTCGACCTAGCAACGCTGCCGTAATGACGGGTGCACACATGTAGCCACCCGTCATTACGGGAGCTCCATAGACTTCTATGGGCTGTCTGTGCCGTTATTACGGCCTGAAATAGGACATGTTCTATCTTTTTCAATGGCACGGGCACCTTCCCGTAAGAAAACGGGAAGGTACCCGTGGCCAATAGAAGTCTATGAGCCCGTTATTACGGGTCGTAAATACGACCCGTAATAACGGGAGTTTTTACGGTCGTGTGCATGAGGCCTTATACTGTGAGCTGTTTCAGTCGACTATGAACTACTTATCTCCAATATCCCGTCCCGTCAGTGTTTCCTACATCCATACAGGCTGCACAGAGCCTGGTGTAAAAATGCTTCCCAAAATACAAATCACTTGTGGAAGAATTATGTAGACAGAAATTTTAGCTTTGAACCCAGCAGAATTCAGAATGCAGCTCTGTACTACAATATACGCTGTAACTGATAGGTACATACCTATTCAACTTTTCGTGTAGATTATATGTATATAAACTTCAGAATGCTGCTTCAATGCTCGATGTCTATAATATGCCTCCCATTTGCAGACAATACACTACTGTAAAATGCGCTCTAAAGGTTACTGAACAGAACTTCCTGAGGCTACTCTAAAGTATTTTCAGACCACTCTATCCGGAGGAAATTATATACTTAATACCAATATATTAGAAAATTATTCTATGTAGAGCAACCTTAAACCAGATTTACAGCGGTTGCAGTATCTAAAAACGAGAACAACATGAATTATGTATTTACTTCTCTAGCGTTGCATCAACATAGCAAAAACAAAAATGTTATGTAATTTGGCAAAATACCATTGGCACCTACTTCTTTAAATCTAAGTTTTAACTCTGTCTACATATTAAATCAGCTTATACATAAACACACCTTTCATTTTCCAGAGCTTTAAAGCACAGTCTTGTACAGACAACATGCAGTTTGTTTAGAAAATGTATTATTTCTCTCCGTTAAGATTATAGCTGTCTTTCACCAGAATGTAGCCTCCAAATTATAGCCTCTGTAGTCACAAGTAAAGTTACGCTTGTCATTTACTGTTTATTTATTTCAAACACAGGAAAATAAGTAGCAGATAGCCATCACCTATAGATACTGACTTACATTACATTTTTATGCTCACTACTGGACAGTAACTTTAAGCTTCTATGATGATCTAAGTTCAGTAGAAGTGTGTGGGGTCTGGACGTTGCAGCCATATTATGTACCCTAACATATGGCTGTATTATGAGCACCTGAAATTGGTCTAAGGCTCTACGCAGGTGGTGTATATTTAGTGCTGATAAAAGGATTGGATCCCATCTGGCACCTGATCTTCTCATTGTTTCTAAATAAATGGCCCTTGCTTGGAGCCATAAAACAGCCATGTACACATTGTCTTTCAGACAAATGTGTTCAACCCCAGACATGAAAAACAGACGTTTTTCACGTCCGAGGTGCACCCGTGCGGGACGCGTTATCACAGATCCCTCATAGACTAGAGTCTATGGAGGGATGTGTGAAAATGCAACAATATAGGACATGCCCTATTTTTCCACTGACCCTTTACACGCTCTATTGAAACAACAGCCGAGCGAACGGCCCCGTTGAAATACGTGTGTCCATGTAACGGCCGTTGTTTTAATGGCCGTCACACGGACGAGTTACACTTTTAGTCTGAATGAGCCCTAGAGACTGAGAGCACTGGCCTTACGAAACTAGACCTATTCTTCCATCCATGGCCGGATTTTCCATACATATTCCTCAGTTGGAAGGTTGCTTGCTTGATTATAGATTTTAAAAAAGGCAAGAAGAGGGAAAACTTTCAGAGCACCCCATAAAGCTGGCCATATACTGTTGATAGAACCCTTATTCGGCCGACGGCTATTCCTCCCGTCCCCCCCATACTCATGGGCTCGGCCCACCATGCATGCTTTCACAATAGGGTACAATGGAGTCGGCTCTGCCAGACATTTCTGGCAGCAGTTTGTTTCCTTCCAAACAAAAGGATAGGGCATTTTAAAATCTAACAGTTGGGGCACTGCCATATACATTAGACGGTTGGGTGTTACTGCCAAAATTGGAAGGTTTTGCTGACATTCATCTAATGTGTATGATCACCTAAAGAGTTAAATTAAGAAATGAATTTTCCCTTGTACAGTAACTTGCAGCTACTGAAGCTCAGAGTGATTATACTCAGATGCAGTGGAGGGCTGGGAAGCTGTGTGCCCATGCTCTTGTACTTTATAATGCTCTTGCTGGTGCTCTGACTTGAAGCCTACATGCTTCTGGAGCTTGCAGAACGTATTTCAGTGGAGGCCCATACAGGTACCATGCTGCATCATGCAGAGGCTGCATGGCGACATTTGGGCACGCAACAATTATGGTTAAATCGTGGGTTTATTACAATGAGACCTCAATGTTTCTCTTACTGGCTTGCTTGCATCTGAGTCTGCCTTCAACGAATGGTTCTACAAGACCTTTTTCAGGTCCTGGTGTACCTCCAGCTATAAAATAGCTTTTAATAATTGTTCCAGCTTGTATGCAGACCTTTTTGATGTCTATTAAGACTAGAGATTGATCAGTTCCCCTTGCTTTGCCAGTTATGTGTTACTGGAACTGGAGCACCGGATCACTGACTACAGATAATGGCGGTACACTTTGCTTCTGTGTTTTGGCATAAAGCACATGACTTTGGGTATGTCAATGTTAATGAGAAGGGCGTAGGGCACCAGGCCTCAGGGTGTCTAAGATGTACTGCTCAACTGATTTCAGGAACAGTGGGGGTGCTTAGGATGCTCTATCAGAGCTAATGTCAGCTATCACACTATGAACATTTGTACTTTTATTTAAAGATGGTCATAGGAAAAACAGTTTTTATTCTGGCCACCCAGCATCTTCATTTTTACAAAGAACTCATATTCATACAAAACATATAATTTTTTGGGGGCCAGGATCCAAATGTTTTTCTATTTAACAGTAACACTCAAGTTAAGTGAATTTCTGCAGATCCCAACTACTGTATCTTATAGTTAGAAAAGTAATTATTGAAAAATCTGTATCTTCTGCTTTTAAAATTATTGTAATTTTAATCAACAATATTTTCTTTGTTATGTATGTCCAAATTAGGTACATTTTAAATGAATGTTTCATCTCTTAAAACATAACCCAAAAGATGACTGTGACCATTTATGTTTATTGCGGGTTTCGGTGTCCAGGAGAAACCTGTTCGTAATATCCTGTCCTGGGGCAGAACTCCATATCGTTTTGCATGCTGTGTCTTTTGGCATGATAGTCCTTGAAATTCTGATGTGTTTGGGGAAAGAGAGAACTCTATTCAAAATGCTTGAAAGACTTTGCTTTGAAATCTTGTTTGCCAAATAATGAAACATGAGTAAGCAAGTGAATGTAAAGAAATTCTAAGTGGACTTCAGTGACACCATTCACGCTTTGTCTAACATGGAAACAAAACCTAAATAAGTTGCATATAAATTTCAGATACATACAACTAATTACTTTTTACATTTAGCCAACCAGCATTTGGCATTAGCTGGGTAACCAAAATCTTTATTCAGAGGGAGAGAAGAGGTAAGTGCTAAAATCAGAGTCATGGGGGTTTAAATGGAATTATAGTCATCAGACTGCATAATGTAGCAGCCAATCGAAATAAAGATTATGTTGCATGAGTCATGGCATAATATCGATCACTTTACACTAGGATCAACATAGTATGAATAGTACTTTCAATACCAGGTACTGTATGGCATAATTGGCACTTGAAACCAAGACCAGCTAAGATGCTACTCTGAAATAAACAACACCTAAAGGTATAACCCTATGTAACTCTTTAGTGACACAATTGGACCCCAAAGTTCACAGCTTACCACTTGTCACTCCTAGCGCATATAAGCATGTATTGGTAGGTTTAAGGATAGCATATAAATAGTTTTTTTCTAATTTTTATTCATATTTTTAAAATACAAATATGTCAGACCAGAACATAGGTAAGAGAAAAAGAGTGAAAATGAAAGAGAGAAGTTCCTCAGGGGAAGGACCAAGCCCATGGAATGCTTTTATTCTAGAACTCTGAAAGCCAAGCTAAAGGAAAATAACCTGAAGAGAAATTCCTTGCACGAAGATCCAAGGAGGACATTGGTGTCCTCCCATCTGAAGACAGAAGGTTGCAGAAAGAGTCAGAGCTTGTGAATCTCACCCAGTTCCAATAAGTGTGTATACTTTTTGTCTTGGCCCCATGAGTGAGAACTATAAGCTCTTTTATGCAGTGGGTATAGAGGGATATGTACTATACCAGAAGGGGGTGCAGGGGTGGTAATTGTACCCAGGCCCTGGGACTAGGCCTGAGGGGGCCCCCATATAAGAAGATACCAGTATTATACATGACACATGGTAGGCAGTGGCCCTGGCACAGACTTTGCCCTGGGGCCTTGGATCTTCAAATTATGCCTCTGAATGTCATGACATCCTTAACTGCCTGCAGCAGATGTGTATTTTTTTTAAATATATATATATATTTTTTTTATACCTTTTTGAGGGAATATACAATTGACATAAATAGAAGCCCTTTCTAACTTGACAATGAGCCACATATAAGCGAATAAGTCCCAATTTTGAGCTGCTTTAGTTGAGGAAACATTGTTGTCCTAATTTCAAACAAAACCTTCCTACCTTCTAATCTTAGGTGTTGTTTGTGTATCTTATCCACGTGCATTTTGTATATCTACTTCCTTTGCTTTTATCCTATTTGCATCCATAATGAAAGCTTTTAACAAGATTGCTAGAGGGAATGATATTACAACATTTCAAAATGCACATTTTTAGAGCTTTGATCTTCATATTCCAGAGGAATTGTGGTTGCTGTTTTGTTTGGGCTCCTGATGCAGGTAAATGTAACATTTAGCCCAGTTTGTTCAGTGTAAGGACACCTGTATTGAGAAACGCCATCGGCTATTGAGCTTTGAAAAGCTTTACTGGGACACAATGTAGTGTTAATCCTGATGAAAGGAGTGTCATCAAGAAATGCTGATTCTTGTCGCCAGTGCTTGCCACGTTAAACCTTCCTGCACTGCTGACTAATGAACCTGCCTTCTAAGTATGTGTCTGTGTTAATGTGCAATTTGGAGATCTTTCTGCTTACAATGTAGACTTTGTAATGACACATGTACGAGACATGTAAGTAGGACGTTTATAGATTAAACACAATATTTCAGAGTAATATTACAGATCAAGGTACTCAGCTATTAATACCTCCAGGGTAAGTTAAAACTAGAGAGGAAATTGCTATAATAAGGTTTGATCATTCCTTTTGCTGAAGTTCTGTAGAGTTAATGCTTGAAGTGAATCTTACAGTTGTTTTTTACCTCTTGCAGGAATCTTTTAGCTTTTGATTAATATGAAAGGTTAAAATGACAACAACATGTTTATACAGAGTATACGGCCTTCAGATCACATCACAGAAGGCCTATAGTATTTCATAATGTACTAATATTTTCCACTGTAAAAACACTGTTAGATGCAATAGTAAATTGGGTCATTATATAGATCAACGTTGTTAACCTAACATTCTAGACATGTCTTGTTAAAAAAGGTTGTTTAGTATAGGAGAACACTCTTAACATAGATATAATTATAGGGGATGTAGAGGTTGTGGTTGCAATCTGGTCCTACAGCCTGAGGGGTCCCCAAAAGTCCCTTTTGAGACCATGGCTTCTCACCAATCTTTTTCTATTGGGGGCCTCACCAGCTATAATATGGTGATGCTTGTGCCTTATCATTGGTGGTAGTTCATGCCACCATTTTTATAAATGACCTAAAGTTATCTTAAAATTTTCTGCTGAATCCAGTAGAATATTAAAACAAGAACAAAAGGAGTCAGTTATCTTGGTAAACCAGAGATTGGTGCAGCCAGAAAAAGGCTTTTGCAGCATATAATCACTTATGTTGAAACTGCCTCCCCAGCTTCACTTTACCAACAAATTGGGGACACCACACTGTTTGAGAAGAACTGCTATAAGCGATGTGTTGCAAATTTTGCATTGGAGCTTAGGAGATTTAAGTTAGCTTGTTAACTTTTACAAGGGGTTTGTCTTCTACGCTGTTCATAGGGTGGTTCCCTTCATTGGATAAAACAGCTGAGCCAATACTATTCATGGACCTTTATTTTAAGGGAAAGGGGGATGGTTTTGGAAAGAAGTAGGAAATTGATTGTCTTTAATCTTTAGTTATACAGTAGTTAGGAAAATTACTACCAGGACTCTACTAGCATGGTATTGTTACTGCTTTTGTAAATCTAAAATTCTAAAAAAGTCCTATTAAAAAGGGTTGCTTAATTATTACTTGATGGACATGTCTCTTTTTTCAACCGTACTAACTATGTAACTATGTAGAAGAACGCTTTCACAATTGGTCTGCCTTCTACTTTTGGGCCATAGGGTGGTGCACCTCATTGACTAAGATAGGAAAAGTGGATTGTATTGAAGAAAAGTAACATATTTTCTAGGTATAGTCTTTTGTTATACTACCATATACTACAGGGACTTTACTAGCATGGTATTGATATGCTACTACTGACTTGCATATCTAGACTTGCTCAATGGGGGAGTAGATGTCTAGTCAAAAAGTTCAATTCTTGTGCCTATTGCTTTCAAAGATGCAACTAAAACTTTGGTAATATGTGACAATGGTCATACTGAATAGACATATAGGTTGTTTGACCGTGGGATATGCTTTAATTGTGCATAGTTGCTTTATATATTGAAGAGTTGGAAAATAAAGAAAGTAAAGAAAGATCTACCGGAAAAGCTATACTCTAATATTCTGGCTTTATTAAACCAAAATTTACATAGGGATTAACTGAAATTTGCCCAAAGGCATCTGCATTTGTATTAAAACAGTCTGATGTTCAAATCTCGAAATACTGTTTCTTGTTCCATGTGAGGTAGTATCCATTACAAGCGATTTACTGACTCAGAATGCAACTACGGGAAATAGTATTTCTGATAATAAGCTGTGGTAGGTCTTGTGACATGCCATTAAAATCAAAAACAACAAATGTGAGTAGAAGGTTTAAGCAGAAAGTTTAAAGAAGATTCACTCAGTTGTGCAAGCGTCGTATTATTAGTTCTGGCAAATTCTGTGGTATTGGTTAAAATGAAGGATGATTTAATAGACAATCCTCGTGGAAAAAGTGCCAATCAGCCGTGGTTTCATAACCAAAATAAGACAGACATCTTTTGGCAAGAGATTATTGTTTATTACTGAAAGCTAGCTGTGTCCTCTCAGCCTTGCTTTTTACCACAGAATTTGCCTTAATTGTTCAGCAGTCAGCATCAAATCTGATTTGAAGTCCAAAAAAGTTAAGAATTTGGGTATATAGTTAAAAAAAACACAAAAATAAAAGGAAAATAAATATTAAAAAAAATGTCAACATCATCCATAGCGATATCTATTTTCTCCTTAATCCTATTCTGTTGCAAATTGCATTCCAAAGACTTGAAAAAAATTATTATACTTTCCTTCAGTATTGTTCTGGATACATTTCTACAAGACTGTTTTTATCATTCTGTGAGCTACTAAAATAATGTTGGTGCAGTTTTAGTCCCAACCTCTGATGACTGCAAGACTCACATTGAAATGAAAGTGGATTCCTACCCTTAACCTTGGTGCAAGACCGCAAGGTGCAGTGCAGCCTCTGCAGGGGGAGTAAACCAGAAGCCCAAAAGTACCCCTGCTATCTAACCAAACCCCCTTGGCTTCACAACCCTCCCCCCAAACACAGCACCACGGCAACAGGAGCCACCAAACAGCCCTACACATAAGTTTTCAGGGCCGTGGTTGTGATGCTATGTGGTGGTCTCTGTTACTGTGGTGCTGTGCCTGAGAGGTGGTGTGTCCACATGTGTCTCTTGAACATGCGGCAGGAGTGCTTTCGGGCCGCTGGGTTGCTCCTTCTGTATGTGCTGTGAACCGGCGCCATTGGTTAACATTCGGTTGTGCAACTTATAGAGTAGGGACCCACTTAAAAGAATCGCTGTGAAGTGGCAAGTTGGCTTATACAGTTTGATCAAAATTAACTTGTTCATTTTTTATATTTTTGCTTGGTATCAATCACTGTAAAAATCAGATGTGTAAACCATGTCCCTTTTTCTCCTGTTGGTATATGCTGTAAGTATTTGGACACAGCTTTTTCCTCATGGACAAATCATATACAGTATAAATTAAAAATGACAATAGTTTCCTTATTGCAAAGATGTAAATCAGTAAGTAAATTCCTAACCCTGTGTCTGAGTCAGGACTTGGAGTTGGAGTTCAGAAAGTCCAGACTCAGGAAGGATGTTTTCCTAAAACACTTCCTGAAAAACAGACAACAGTTGGCATACGAGGACAGTCAGGCTAAAATTAAGAATTTAAATTCATTTAGCTCACTAAGTATTTAGCAAAATGTGTTTTCTACAAATTTGTTGCAATATAAACTGTATTAGTATAGGTAAAATGGCTGTGACCTAATCCTGATTTAAGCATATGGTCAGACACAGTAGGGGTCAGTATTAATTGTCATAACATATAAATAAAGTTTAAATAAGAAAAATATTAAGTAAAGCAGATAGTTTATATGTAATATTTTACAGCATATTACTCCATTTCCTACCACCTCAAAACCTAACAGCCCCAATATGGCGCGTGGGCAAGCAGTGTATGCCAACATTTATAGAAACAGGTGCACAACATATTTTCCTAACAAATTGAATTATAAGCCATAAATGTTTGGTTTGGTGGGGAAATGACCACTGAGGCTCCCATTGATTGGGATTGTTCTTCATTGCTGCCTTGAATCTGCTAAAGTAGGAGGAGATGGTCATATCTTCAGAGGAGTCCATGGAAAGTGATGGAAATAGTTTATCTCCTTAGACTTCTATCTCTTCTAACTTTGGCTCATTTTCAGGGCAGAAATAGGGTACATAGGACCCAAATTCTTCCAATTGGTGGGTTCGACCCCTATCACTCAGATATTTGTAGCATTTCTAGGGGTACCTGGTAGAGATCCAAATGTCTTCAGCTGGAATATCCCTTGAATAGTGTTCATGAATGGTGCCTAGACCTATTAGTTCTTATTATTGGATTATATTCAAACTTAGGGTCATTATTAATATTAAATCATAATTATTGTGCAAACAATACTATTGATGCTTGATCTTAAAAGGAGTCGGTCATCACATTTTTTCCTCCCAAACCACTAACAACACTATGTAGGGAAGGATAATAGATTTCAAACATACCTATGTTGCCCAAGTCAGTCCCATCATGAACCATAAAAAAGTGCTTAAATTCCTCCGGGCACGGAATGCAAATAAGCACTGAAGAGTCCTGCAATCCAGGAAGAGTCCTGCAATCCAGGAAGAGTCTGCAATCCACGTGATTTCGGCTTAGAATACAGGACACTTTCTGGATTGCAGGACTCTTCAGTCTTTCCTATATAGCGGTATTAGCGGTGATGACAAACTCCCTTTATAGTGTGAATAGGGCATAATATATATATATATATATATATATATATATATATATATATATATATATATACATATATATATATATATAACTTAGTAATTATTCTTTAATAAAAGGCATCAAATATGTTATCTGAATACATTTTCAGACAAGTCTAATATTTAAATAATGGATGCAATCTCTACATAGTAATGTACAAAAGCAAATATCGTAAAGAATGACATAACCCTAGTACTGATGGTAATATTTCCTCTTGCTGCATAATACATATACATGTGTGATTGATGCCATAACCATGAGACTACATGTGTATAGCAGGTGCTACTGATTCCTGCAGTGTGTGTGCCATCTAAATCATTGGTTTTGTAATGTACCCTACAAATAGCAAACTGAGATGAAATTCTCAATTACAAATATGCACTACACACCACCCACTTTCCCATTTTAGAAGTTAGGTCTAGTATTTTTGACTCTGTCTTTTCTTTCAATGAGAAATGCATTGCTCTTAAATAAACATGATTATACCCTGCATGGATATACAGTTTAATTCAAATCCTAAAAATAAAAAGAGAGACGTCAATTAGATCTGGGCTGCACAACAATTTAAATTCTAATTGGCTTGTGGTTATTCCACAACTGGGAATTTAACCCAGAGAGTCTGAAACAGGATGAAGGTCTATAAAAACAGGCACCTAGTACAGCTCGCTTCTACAATCCACTTCATCAGTGATCATTCTTGTCACATCTGGAGTATTGCTGTGTTTCAAGCAGGCGTCTAAGTAAATATTTGCCTCCAACGGCATTCTGCGTATTTTGCTGCGTTTTTATGAAGCCTGAGAGATGGTGATATCTCCCCTGAAAAACACAGAAATTCAGTCCACTTTCTGCAGCAGTAATTGACATGCTGCGGAAAACAAATACGCACCGCAGGGAAATTTCTGGACTGTAATTTTTACGCAGCGTCTGGATGACATTTGTTCATTCACATCCACTTTGCTGTTACTGTATTCCGCTGCGTATTTTCCGTCCGCAATTCCGGGTGGAAAATACGCAGCTATTCTGTTACATGTGGACAAGCCCTAAAACGTCAGTGTCAACAATTCTCATGTACCATAGCCTGACCAGAAAGGTTTTTTTCAAAATCTTGCATCTGAACAATTTTCATTCATCGTTGGATGGTCCCCTGCAAGATAAGAGTAAAAGTGCATCTTAAATAGGCAGAGTAGGGGCACAATTGTGTACTGTATCATGGCAACTGCATACAATAATGTCATGTTACACAAATAATATCTATCTATTATCTATATATATATATATATATATATATATATATATATATATATATATATATACACTACCGTTCAAAAGTTTGGGGTCACCCAGACAATTTTGTGTTTTCCATGAAAACTCACACTTATATTTATCAAATGAGTTGCAAAATTACTAGAAAATATAGTCAAGACATTGACAAGGTTAGAAATAATGATTTTTATTTCAAATAATAATTTTCTCCTTCAAACTTTGCTTTTGTCAAAGAATACTCCATTTGCAGCAATTACAGCATTGCAGATCTTTGGCATTCTAGCTGTTAATTTGCTGAGGTAATCGGGAGAAATTTCACCCCATGCTTACAGAAGGCCCTCCCACAAGTTGGATTGGCTTGATGGGCACTTCTTGCGTACCATACGGTCAAGCTGCTCCCACAACAGCTCTATGGGGTTGAGATCTGGTGACTGCGCTGGCCACTCCATTACAGATAGAATACCAGCTGCCTTCTTCTTCCCTAAATAGTTCTTGCATAATTTGGAGGTGTGCTTTGTGTCATTGTCCTGTTGTAGGATGAAATTGGCTCCAATCAAGCACTGTTCACAGGGTTATGGCATGGCGTTGCAAAATGGAGTGATAGCCTTCCTTATTCAAAATCCCTTTTACCTTGTACAAATCTCCCACTTTACCAGCACCAAAGCAACCCCAGACCATCACATTACCTCCACCATGCTTGACAGATGGCGTCAGGCACTCTTTCAGCATCTTTTCAGTTGTTCTGCGTCTCACAAATGTTCTTCTGTGTGATCCAAACACCTCAAACGTCGATTCGTCTGTGCATAATACTTTTTTCCAATCTTCCTCTGTCCAATGTCTGTGTGCTTTTGCCCATATTAATCTTTTCCTTTTATTAGCCAGTCTCAGATATGGCTTTTTCTTTGCCACTCTGCCCTGAAGGCCAGCATCCCGGAGTCGCCTCTTCACTGTAGAGGTTGACACTGGCGTTTTGCGGGTACTATTTAATGAAGCTGCCAGTTGAGGACCTGTGAGGCGTCTATTTCTCAAACTAGAGACTCTAATGTACTTGTGTAATGGCAGGAAGGAGGTGAAGGGAACAAGTGAGCCCTAATCTACCCACCGCCCTGTCCCTGCCTACTTGCAACGACTCGCCCTAGGCGACGGGGTACAACTTGGCGGCGGTCCCTACGCTGTCTAAGTGCAAGGGAGTACAAACAGGGAACACGCAAGGGAATACAGTAGCCCACGGAACGCCGCGAGGAAACGGAGCGGTGAATGAGCCAGTCAGGATCAGGAAGTAGTGGAGTATACAAACGGGAGCACGGAGCAGAAGCAAGCCAGGGGCAGAGCAACGCAGGATAAACGGAACTGCAGCAAGGCAGAAGCACGGCAGAAGCAGGCTGGAGCAAGGCAGCAGTGGGGCCAGGAATCCAAGAAGAATAACAAGCAAGGAGGAAGAGAAAACGGCAGGTATAAATGGACAGGGGGCGGAGCTAACTCTGACTGACCAGACCGCGATAGGCTCTCCCACTCCTGAGCCTGCCACCCTGATTGGTGGGAGCAGGTGTCAGTCTCAGAGGTCTGGCCTCAGGTGTCGACTGATTAATCCTGGGAGTATACCCAGACGTAGTGCCTGGCAGATCCTTTACAGTACTCCCCCTTTTATGAGGGGCCACCGGACCCTTACTAAGAGGACCCGGTACAGTGGGGAAGAGAAGGTGGAACCTCCTGATCAATACCCCAGCGTGAACATCTCGAGCAGGTACCCAAGTCCTCTCCTCCGGCCCGTATCCTCTCCAATGGACCAGGTACTGGAGGGAGCCCTGGATCATCCTACTGTCCACAATCTTGGCCACCTCGAATTCCACCCCCTCAGGGGTGAGAACGGGAACAGGAGGTTTCCTCGAGGGGGACCAGGACGGGGAGCAGCGTTTCAGGAGGGAGGCATGGAAGACGTCGTGTATGCGAAAGGATGGGGGCAGCTCCAGACGGAAGGATACAGGGTTGAGGACTTCAATGACCTTATAAGGTCCAATAAATAGGGGAGCAAACTTCCTGGACGGGACCTTAAGGCGCAAGTTCCTCGACGACAACCACACCAGATCCCCGACGACAAACCGGGGGTTAGCAGAACGTCTACAATCAGCCTGAATCTTTTGTACGCTCTGGGACGCCTCTAGGTTCTTCTGAACCTGGGCCCAGACTGTGCACAGTTCCCGATGAACGTCCTCTACCTCGGGATTATTGGAACAACCAGGGGAAACGGAGGAGAACCTAGGATTAAACCCGAAATTACAGAAAAACGGGGAGACCCCTGACGAGTTACTGACCCGGTTATTCAGGGAAAATTCGGCGAGGGGAAGGAATGAGACCCAATCAAATTGACAGTCAGAAATGAAACACCTTAAATATTGTTCCAGGGATTGGTTAGTCCTTTCCATTTGGCCATTAGTTTCGGGATGGAAGGCGGAGGAGAAGGATAGATCAATCTCCAACTTTTTACAAAAAGCTCTCCAGAATAAGGAAACAAATTGTACCCCTCTGTCCGAAACAATATTGACAGGGACCCCATGGAGACGCAGAATGTGTTTCACAAACAAAGAAGCTAACGTCTTGGCGTTAG
This sequence comes from Rhinoderma darwinii, assembly GCF_050947455.1. Lineage (NCBI taxonomy): Eukaryota > Metazoa > Chordata > Amphibia > Anura > Rhinodermatidae > Rhinoderma > Rhinoderma darwinii. The sequence continues at coordinate 45,573,582 of NC_134697.1, read as the reverse complement.
GTAGTTTCTTAAGGGGCACAAAGTGGCACATCTTGCTGAAGCGGTCTACTACCACCCACACCACCGACTTGCCCTGAGATGGAGGCAAATCGGTGATAAAATCCATGGAGATATGGGTCCAAGGTCTCTGGGGAATGGGCAAGGAACGTAGTAAGCCCGCAGGTCGGGACCTAGGGGTCTTGGACCTAGCACAGACCTCACAAGCGGCGACGTAAGCTCTAACGTCTTTAGGCTACCCAGGCCACCAATAGTCTCTGGTAATGAGGAGTTTGGTACCCAAGATGCCAGGATGACCAGATAGAGCGGAGTCATGGTTTTCCCTGAGTACCCTTAGCCGGTATTGCAGGGGGACAAACAGTTTGTCCCCAGGGAGGTTCCCGGGAGCTGAACCTTGATCAGCCGCGATGTCAGAGGCTAAGTCAGAATCAGTGGCAGAAACAATTATACCAGGGGGTAAAATACAAGCAGGATCCTTCTCAGAAGGAGGATTAGCCATGAAACTACGTGACAGTGCATCAGCCTTAATATTTTTGGACCCAGCCCTATAGGTAACCAAGAAATTAAATCTGGTAAAGAATAGTGCCCAACGAGCTTGTCTAGGATTAAGCCTCCGGGCAGATTCTAGGAAAACCAGATTCTTGTGGTCAGTAAGGACCGTTACCTGGTGTCTGGCCCCCTCCAAGAAGTGACGCCACTCTTCAAAAGCCCATTTAATGGCTAAAAGTTCGCGGTTGCCAATATCATAGTTACACTCCGTGGGCGAAAACTTCCTAGAGAAGTAAGCACAGGGGCGGAGATGGGTGAGGGAGCTGGTACCCTGGGACAAGACGGCCCCCACTCCCACCTCGGACGCGTCAACCTCCACAATAAATGGCTCCCTTTGGTTGGGCTGAACCAGCACGGGGGCCGAGATAAGGCACTTCTTGAGGGTCTCAAAAGCCTGGACGGCCTCAGGGGGCCAATGGAGGACATCAGCACCCTTGCGAGTGAGGTCCGTAAGAGGCTTAGCGACGACCGAGAAGTTGGCAATAAATCTCCTGTAATAGTTAGCGAACCCCAAAAAACACTGTAGCGCCTTCAGGGAGGAAGGTTGGACCCATTCCGCCACAGCCTGAACCTTGGCAGGGTCCATGCGGAATTCATGAGGAGTGAGGATTTGACCTAAAAATGGTATCTCCTGTACCCCAAACACACATTTTTCGGTCTTCACAAACAGATTATTTTCCCGAAGGACCTGGAGGACCTTCCTGACATGCTCCACGTGCGAGGACCGGTCCTTGGAAAACACCAGTATGTCATCAAGGTACACTACAAGAAAATTACCCAGGTAATCTCTCAGAATTTCATTAATAAAATTCTGGAAGACGGCAGGGGCATTACACAACCCAAAGGGCATGACTAGGTATTCGAAATGACCTTCGGGCGTGTTGAACGCAGTTTTCCACTCATCCCCCTCTTTGATGCGGATAAGGTTATATGCCCACCGTAGATCGAACTTAGAGAACTATTGGGCCCCCTGAACCTGATTAAAAAGATCCGGAATCAAAGGAAGGGGATACTGGTTCCTTACTGTGACCTTATTCAAGTTCCGATAATCAATGCACGGCCTAAGACCACCATCCTTCTTCCCCACGAAGAAGAAGCCAGCACCTACAGGAGAAGTCGAGGGGCGAATGAAACCCTTGGCCAGGCATTCTTGGATATACTCCCTCATAGCTTTACGTTCAGGACATGAAAGATTAAATATCCTCCCCTTAGGAAGCTTGGCACCAGGCACCAAATCGATGGCGCAATCGTAATCTCTATGAGGGGGCAACACCTCGGAGGCCTCCTTAGAAAACACATCAGCGAAGTCCTGAACAAACTCCGGAAGCGTGTTTACCTCCTCCCGGGGAGAAATAGAGTTAACCGAAAGACATGACATCAGGCAATCACTACCCCATTTGGTGAGATCCCCAGTATTCCAATCAAACGTGGGATTATGCAGCTGCAACCAGGGAAGACCTAATACCAGATCGGACGATAATCCCTGCATCACCAGTACAGAGCACTGCTCCAAATGCATGGAGCCAACACGGAGTTCAAAAACAGGAGTATGCTGAGTAAAATAACCATTAGCAAGGGGAGTTGAGTCGATACCCACTACCGGGATAGGATAAGGTAAATCAATAAAAGGCATTTTTAGAGACATAGCAAATTCCACAGACATGATATTAGCAGATGAGCCCGAATCCACGAAGGCACTGCCAGTGGCAGAACGGCCAGCAAACGAGACCTGAAAGGGAAGCAAAATTTTATTGCGTTTAGTATTAACGGGAAATACCTGTGCGCCCAAGTGACCTCACCGATGATCACTTAGGCGCAGAAGTTTTCCGGCTGCTTATTCTTGCGCCTGGGACAGGGGTTCAGTAGATGCTTGTCGTCCCCACAATAGAAGCAGAGACAATTCTTCCTGCGAAACTCTCTACGTTGTCAAGGGGACATGGAGGCCCCGAGTTGCATAGGTACCTCCGAGTCCTCCGTGGAAGAGCGAGGAGACGGGACCTCGGGGGGAATCGCAGGGCAGTCAGAGGGGAAAACATTGAAACGTTCAAGCTGACGTTCCCTGAGACGTCGGTCAAGTCGTACTGCTAGGGCCATAACCTGGTCTAGGGAGTCAGAAGAGGGGTAGCTAACCAGCAGATCCTTCAGGGCGTCAGATAATCCTAACCTAAACTGGCACTTTAGGGCCGGGTCGTTCCACCGAGAAGCTACGCACCACTTTCTAAAATCAGAACAGTATTCCTCAACAGGTCTCCTACCCTGACGTAAGGTCACCAGCTGACTCTCGGCTAAGGCAGTCCTGTCAGTCTCGTCGTAAATGAGTCCGAGGGCAGAGAAAAAACGATCAACAGAGGAAAGTTCAGGGGCGTCAGGAGCCAAGGAGAAGGCCCACTCTTGGGGCCCTTCCTGGAGTCGGGATATAATGATACCCACCCGCTGGTTCTCGGAACCTGAGGAGTGGGGTTTTAGGCGGAAATACAGTCTGCAACTCTCCCGGAAGGAGAGAAACGTCTTACGGTCCCCTGAGAACCGGTCAAGTAACTTGAGGTTGGGTTCTAAAGGTGAGGTGAGGGGTACTACAAAGGCAGCGTCAGACTGATTGACCCTCTGAGCCAGGGCCTGGACCTGTAGGGAGAGGCCCTGCATCTGCTGGGTCAGGGTCTCAAGGGGGTCCATGATAGCGTCAGCGTAGGAGAAATGGTAGACTAGGTAAGGGCTTGTTATTATATAATGGCAGGAAGGAGGTGAAGGGAACAAGTGAGCCCTAATCTACCCACCGCCCTGTCCCTGCCTACTTGCAACGACCCGCTCTAGGCGACGGGGTACAACTTGGCGGCGGTCCCTATGCTGTCTAAGTGCAAGGGAGTACAAACAGGGAACACGCAAGGGAATACAGTAGCCCACGGAACGCCGCGAGGAAACGGAGCGGTGAATGAGCCAGTCAGGATCAGGAAGTAGTGGAGTATACAAACGGGAGCACGGAGCAGAAGCAAGCCAGGGGCAGAGCAACGCAGGATAAACGGAACTGCAGCAAGGCAGAAGCACGGCAGAAGCAGGCTGGAGCAAGGCAGCAGTGGGGCCAGGAATCCAAGAAGAATAACAAGCAAGGAGGAAGAGAAAACGGCAGGTATAAATGGACAGGGGGCGGAGCTAACTCTGACTGACCAGGCCGCGATAGGCTCTCCCACTCCTGAGCCTGCCACCCTGATTGGTGGGAGCAGGTGTCAGTCTCAGAGGTCTGGCCTCAGGTGTCAACTGATTAATCCTGGGAGTATACCCAGACGTAGTGCCTGGCAGATCCTTTACAACTTGTCTTGTTGCTCAGTTGTGCAGCGGGGCCTCCCACTTCTCTTTTTACTCTGGTTAGAGCCTGTGTGTGCTGTCCTCTGAAGGGAGTAGTACACACCGTTGTAGGAAATCTTCAGTTTCTTGGCAATTTCTCGCATGGAATAGCCTTAATTTCTAAGAACAAGAATAGACTGTCGAGTTTCACATGAAAGCTCTCTTTTTCTAGCCATTTGGAGAGTTTAATCGAACTCACAAATGTAATGCTCCAGATTCTCAACTAGCTCAAAGGAAGGTCAGATTTATAGCTCCTCTAAACAGCAAAACTGTTTATAGCAGTGCTAACATAATTGCACAAGGGTTTTCAAGTGTTTTCTAATCATCCATTAGCCTTCTAACACAGTTAGCAAACACAATGTACCATTAGAACACTGGAGTGATGGTTGCTGGAAATGGGCCTCTATACACCTATGTAGATATTGCATTAAAAACCAGACGTTTGCAGCTAGAATAGTCATTTAGCACATTAACAATGTATAGAGTGTATTTCTGATTAATTTAATGTTATCTTCATTGAAAAAAACTGTGCTTTTCTTGCAAAAATAAGGACATTTCTAAGTGACCCTAAACTTTTGAACGGTAGTGTATATACATATATATATATATATATATATATACATATATATACATATATATATATATATATATATATATATATATATATATAGAGAGAGAGAGAGAGAGAGAGAGAGAGAGAGAGAGAGAAAGAGATACATACCGCAGATATATACATAAATATAACACAGTAATTATTCTTAAATGAAAGACATCAGATATGTTATCTGAATGCAAAATATAAATCTAGTATTTAGAGAATGGATGACATCTCAAACATAGTAATGTAGAGACAAAACTATAATTTACATATCAATTTTTCATTACAGAGACTACAGAGCTTTATAAAGCTTTAAATCCCGTTTTTGAAATGAAGTCTGGCTTCAGAAGCCCCCGGTGATCAGCAGTTATTGTCGGTGGAAGTTGCTCCCAAGCAAACAAATTTGTTATTACATGTCGGTTATTTTAATTGAATGGATGTATATGTGATACATTGTGAAGTTGGGTCTACTCATTACTAGTGGCTGTCCGCTTTGGCTCATGGAGCGGAACATAATATGTATGTAAAATATATGTTTTGATATATTTGATATTTATTAGAATTTTGTATTAAAGAGGCTCTGTCACCAGATTATAAGTGCCCTATCTCCTACATAATCTGATCGGCGCTGGAATGTAGATAACAGCAGTGGTTTTTATTTTGAAAAACAATCATTTTTGAGCAAGTTATGAGCAATTTTAGATTGTTTCTTAATGCCCAACTGGGTGTGTTTTTACTTTTAACCAAGTGGGTGTTGTAAAGAAATGTATGAGGCTGACCAATCAGCGACCAATCAGTGACATACACTAGAAGGCAGAATGCTGGCGAAACGCGCGTCGGGTGCTCTATCATTTTAACAATTCTCCTTGGTGCAATACATGGCCTTAGCTGCCACATTCAGGCCAATTGATTGTGAATCTATAACTGTTTCTAATGCTTGGCTGAGAGCAGCCGGCTGTCAGCTCACAGCATGACCGTGCTGTTAGCGTAGCGCACTCTGCTGTCAAACACGAGCGGCTGGTTGTGTAATTCTATCCAGCCGCTACGGTTCAATCTGACTGCCGGTGTACTTGCCGTGCGGCTCCCCCATTATTGCCTACCCCGTTCACTTACGGGTCAGGGCTAGACGCTGAGTCCAAGTCCACTCACAGTGGAGTTGTACTCTTGTACGTTGTTTGTGCCGCGTCTCTCTTGACAGCTGGGCGCGGGCGCAGCAGGGTATAACGGCTGTTCTCCACGCTGCTGCTCTGTCACACAGAGGTGGCGGCGTGAGAGTGCAGCTGTCTGCTGACTGTTCAGACTTTCCACGGCAGTCATGCATGGATGTGCGGCAGTACAATTGCCCTGATCCACTGCACGGTCACGCTCTGCAGGTGTATCACTACTGGTTCTAATCATTCCAAGTCGTGCACAGATCCATGCATCTGTTACCTTTACATCGTAACTGACTAATAAAATTAATTTGAATACCGTACAGCTTTTTGATGCAACAGTATCATTACCTACGGTCTTTAGCAAATCACAGCAGTATAGTCTTGGCTGTGGTTGGTTCTGTTGCTCTGGTGCACAGGGGATTCAGCGTAAGGGCGCAGTGTGCAGGCTCATGTTCAGACTTTGCCGCAGTGCAGCCGCTTGGTAGTGCTACAAGCTACCATTGCTCTCATTTCTGCACCTCCGCAATTTGAGATCATATGTTTGCTACTTTGCAAGCATAATACCATATGTGGTCTTTGTTTGAACACTTTTGATACCATTCACAATTTATAACATCAATATTTATATGGCCTTAGGTATGTGAGTTTGGGGGTCACTCACACAGGGGCGTAGCTAGGGGGGGGGCAAGCGGGGCATATGCACTATAATTGTACCTGTGTCGCAAGGACACAGGTACAATTAGAAGCAATGAATGACCGGGCACGTTCCGTGCCCGGCCATTCAGCGCCTCTCCACGAATGAAGCGACTGGTACCTTTTGTACCAGTGACGCTTCCGTCGATGAAAGGCGCTGACTGACTGGCAGGGAAAGTCATCCTGCCCAGCCAATCAGCGCCTTTCATAGACGCTGTGTTCAACCCCCTGGAGACCTGCGCAATTAATTTTTTTAAATTGTAATAGACGTGTGGCTGTATCTGCGGGGGGGGGGGGGACTTTGTCTACACGGGGGACTTTATCTACGGGGGGTGTCTATCTACAGGGGGACTATATCTACAGGGCTGGGCTATATACAGGGGGACTATATCTACAGGGCTGGGCTATATACAGGGGGACTATATCTACAGGGGGGCTATATACAGGGGGACTATATCTACAGGGCTGGGCTATATACAGGGGGACTATATCTGCTGGGCTATATACAGGGTTAATATATCTACAGGGCTGGGCTATATACAGGGAGACTATATCTGCTGGGCTATATACAGGGGGACTATATCTACAGGGGGACTATATCTACAGGGGGGCTATATACAGGGGGACTATATCTACAGGGGGCTATATACTGGAGTGGGCTGTCTATAGAGCACCATATACAGGGGTGGGCTATATAGTATATAGCCCCCTGTAGATATAGCCCACCCCTGTATATGGTGCTCCATAGATAGCCCACCCCAGTATATAGCCCCCCTGTAGATATAGTCGCCCTGTAGATATAGCCCAGCCCTGTAGATATAGCCCAGCCCTGTAGATATAGCCCAGCCCTGTAGATATAGCCTAGCCCTGTATATATATTCCCCCTGTATATAGCCCACCCCTGTATATAGCCCACCCCTGTAGATATAGCCCCCCTCTGTAGATATAGCCCCCCTGTGTATAGCCCACCCCTGTATATATAGCCCCCCTGTGTATATCCCAGCCCTGTAGATATAGCCCAGCCCTGTAGATATAGCCCAGCCCTGTAGATATAGCCCAGCCCTGTAGATATGGTCCCCCTGTAGATATGGTCCCCCTTTAGATATGGTCCCCCTGTAGATATGGTCCCCCTGTAGATAGCCCACCCCTGTATATAGTCCCCCTGTAGATATAGTCCCCCTCTAGATATAGCCCACCCCTGTATATAGTCTCCCCGTAGATATAGCCCACCCCTGTATATAGTATCCCACAAATAGCTCCCCCCTATAGTGCTCCACAGAAAGCCCACCCCTGTATATAGCCCCCTTGTACATATAGTCCACCCCTGTATATAGTGCTCCACAGATAGCCCACCCTTGTATATAGTATATACAGGGGTGGGCTATCTGTGGAGCACTATATACAGGGGTGGACTATCTAGTGGAGCACTATATACAGGGGTGGACTATATGGGGGCACTATCTACAGGGGCTCTATGGCAGGCACTATCTACAGGGGGCTCTATGGCAGGCACTATCTACAGGGGGCACAGTGTGTGTGTGGGACACGGTGTATGGTGCTATTATAATTAGAGGTGCAGTGTATGGCGCTATTATATTTAGGGGCGTAGTTTGTGGTATAATGATAACTTTATATTTATTTATAGGTGCAGAAATGTTGGAAAAGTGAGAAGCTGAAGATTTCTGAGCGGCAAACTGCAGAAATGGACCGGGAGAGTCATCATAGAGGTCTGGACCGGATGGAGAAAAAGAACTAGAATCTGAGACGTCACCGGTGAGTCACCTAATGTAAATGTTTATTCTGCCTCTAATCAGTATTGTAGTCACTGTATGATCTGCAGCGAGATGATGGGTGGTATGATTATGATAGGATTTATTTTTTGTGAAACGGCATCTCCCAGCATATCCTTAGCATTGTTCGGCCCATGCTGGGAGCTGTAGTTTTACACCGTACATACCTATACAGCAGGGGTTGCACTAAATTGAGCTGTATTTGTTCTGGGGCTGTATATATGTACCGAGCTTGGTTCTGGGGCTGTATATATGTACCGAGCTTGGTTCTGGTGTTGTGTATAGGACCATATTGCTTGTGAAATGTACAAATAATTTTATGCTCGCGTTACATAAAAAGAAATGACACGTCGATTGGTAGAGAAAACAAACACGGCGAGGGGGAAGGAGATGTCGGGAAAGAGGTTGGGGGGGGGGGGCGCCAAACTGAATCTTTGCCCCAGGTGCTGGAGAACCTAGCTACGCCTCTGCACTCACACAAACCTTTTGCACCAATGGACTTTTTAGTTTAATTCTCTTAATGTATATCAATAAAAGTTAAATATTAATTCAGATCACATACTTTTCCCTCTTCCCTTCCCTCATACTTATAGCTATACTGGGTGGTGTACACCAATGTGATCTGTGACAATATTGTGTGATAGGTGGTTTTCCACACATTGCCCGTGACATACACTTCTCATTGTTCCAGCCCAGCATGATCCACAGCACAGTGAGATTGTGTAGTGAAAGAAGCTGGGCTGGAACAATGAGAAGTGTATGTCACTGATTGGTCGCTGATTGGTCAGCCTCATACACTTCTTTACAACACCCACTTGGTTAAAAGTAAAAACACACCCAGTTGGGCATTAAGAAACAATCTAAAATTGCTCATAACTTGCTCAAAAATGATCGTTTTTCAAAATAAAAACCACTGCTGTTATCTACATTCCAGCGCCGATCAGATTATGTAGGAGATAGGGCACTTATAATCTGGTGACAGAGCCTCTTTAAACCTATAAAAACAAATTTACAAAAAGATGACACTGAGTCAAGAAAGTCTAATCTGGGATTATCATGAAGCAAAACATATATTAGCACATTGGACTCATTCACAGATACAAAGACAGAAAGAATCTGAAATAGTTCTTAATTTCTATGGATATCTGCATTCCGATAAAAAAAAAAATTCAATTGTAGTATTTACATGCAGCTTTCAATGCCAGGGTTTTTCCATTTAAACCAGGGATGAAAATAGAATTGCATATAAGTCAGTCCACTACAGTGTAACATATGGCTGCTGTGTTATTTTACAGCAGCAGCAAAAAGACAGAGAAGCAACTCGTGAATACGGTCTAAATGTGGAATCTCAAGTGTTAGGGCACGTTCACACGTGGCAGAGTTTTTCCGCTGCAAATGTTGGTGCAGATTTGGGGCTATTATGCAACGAATCTGCAGCAACATTTGCATATTTGACAGGTAATTCAGACGTTGCAGAAAAGACAGCGGACTTGCCCCAGATTTCAGTTTTTGCATTGCAAAGGCTGAAATCCGCAGCGAAATTCCGCTTCTTCTCCGCAACAGACAGTGCATGCTGCGGAGGGAAAAATCTGCCCCGTAGCCTATGGTCCCCAGCGAAGTTTTCCGCAACGTCTGAACTAACTTGCCCAAAAATTTATTGAAACAAATGTAAAAAACGGCCGCTGGAGAATTACACTGTGGACTGTCCGCAGCGGAATTCCACAGCAATTCCGCCACGTGTGAACATGCCCTTACGGTGAAGTAGACATATGTACTGTACCATTTTTTATCTACATATCTTGATGTCTCATTAATAAAGTGTGTCAGTGACAGGAAATGTCTTAATTAAACATGGCACATAGCGGACGGATTCTAGACTTTTGAATACACCCCTTCAAAAAATAATTTGCTCACACATCTGGTGGTGCAATCTAAACTCCTCACTCACTAAAGGAAACCTCCAATAATCCAGACGTGGAATGACCAGTTATGATGGCTGCAGGAAATTTCCATCCAGGAAAACCATACCAATGATAAATATCCGAAGACATGGCAACCCTGGGCTCTGTTTATGAAAAACCTACATCATTCTTTGAGCATTTATCTCTGAAATTTTTTTCATACATGATGTCCTCATCAAGTAAAACTAGCACCCTTTTAATATCAGATAGCACCGTGTCAGAAGACACCTCCAACTTTTGTTTCCCTTGATGCTGTCAATTTGTGCTATCTGGCGGCTTTTCCATCAATTCCAATAACCAGTTGGATTAAACAAATGTTTATTGTCAGTGATCAAAAAATCAGATGCAACCAACATTCTTACTAATGACAATGCTGACTGCCAGATCGTCCTATGCAGAAATCCTAGTCAGGTTTTACTGTACACCCACAAAAATTCTGAATGTTTTGATGGTTGCATTTGAAAACCACAGTGTTACAGTATACGTGTGAGACAGGATCATCGTGGAGCCATGTGTAATATATCTAACTGAAAAAATATATGTTCATGCAAAGCTCTATACAAGACATATAATGACATGTGACTCCAATTATATTACGGACAAATTATGCTTTCTCTGCGGTTTTCTGAAAATAGGAAGAACTGCTCAAAAAGTCAAATATAAAAGAAACAATAATAATAGTAGAATTTATTATTATTATTAATATTATTATTATTATTATTTAGGTTTAGTCATAATATTGACTATAAATAGATACAATCTTTCTGCACAATGAGAGGACTTGTGGTCAAATTTCCTGAGAAAATACTTTTATAATTTAATAATCTATGGATTCTGCACATCTGGTAAGCACATCCATAACGGCAACTTCTGAAAACACATTTTTTATGTCCTCGAATTTACATGGTCATAGGCATTTTAGCACACATTTCCAAAGAGTTAGACAATTTTGTGTTGGTGCCAAATTTATTAAGATGGTATACACTGCATATTGCATCTAGATAATAATTCACATTTCTACCACATGTCCCTTATGGATGTTGTACATCTATGCCCATTGCTTTGTCACCCACCCCTTTTTTCAAATCTGTCAAATCTGAGCCTGGAGAAAGGCTCAGGTTCTGTGAGCCAAAACGGCACACTTTTGGGTTCAATAAAGTACCCTCTTTTTTTACTATAAGCCTTTGTGAGTGCTGCTTATTTACTACTTTTTGTCTAGAGGGACAGTGGTCAGTTCACTAAGGCTTGCACCCCCTTTCATTTAAGCCTGTGAAGCTGGATTCTATTTTTGTATCCATCCATCTATCCATCCATCCATCCATCCATCCGAGACACCATATCTATAAGACTACAACCCCTATAGCTCCACCACTGGTTCTCCTTATCGCTACCAGCGATCACACATGTATCCTCTATCCTGTGGATAGGGGATACATCTCTTTTGTAGGACAAACTATAGGCCGTTTTTTTTTTTGGGGGGGGGGGGCTATGTGGCGTTATCTACAGGGGGGTGGTCTGTATGGCATTATCTACGGGGAGGGTCTGTATGGCGTTATCTATAAGGGGGTCTGTATGGCGTTATCTACAGGGGGGTCTTATGGCGTTATCTACAGGGGGGTCTGTATGGCGTTATCTACAGGGGGGTCTGTATGGTGTTATCTACAGGGGGGGTCTGTATGGCGTTATCTACAGGGGGTTCTGTATGGCGTTATCTACAGGGGGGTCTGTATGATGTTATCTACAGGGGGGGTCTGTATGGCGTTATCTACAGGGGGGTCTGTATGGCGTTATCTACAGAGGGGTCTGTATGGCGTTATCTACAGGGGGGTCTGTATGGCGTTATCTACAGGGGGTCTGTATGGCGTTATCTACAGGGGGTCTGTATGGTGTTATCTACAGGGGGGTCTGTATGGCGTTATCTACTGGGGGTCTGTATGACGTTATCTACAGGGGGTTCTGTATGGTGTTATCTACAGGGGGTCTGTATGACGTTATCTACAGGGGGGGTCTGTATGGCGTTATCTACAGGGGGGTCTGTATGGCGTTATCTACAGCGGGGGCTGTATGGCATTATCTACAGGGGGTGTCTGTATGGCGTTATCTACAGGCGGTGTCTGTATGGCGTTATCTACATGGAAGACTCTGTATGGCATTACCTACAGGGGGGACTCTGCATGGCATTATCTACAGGGCCGACTCTGTATGGCGTTATCTACAGGGGAGACTCTGTATGGCGTTATCTACAGGGGGGTCTGTATGGCGTTATCTCCAGGGGGGTCTGTATGCCATAATCTACAGGGGGGAATCTGTATGGCGTTATCTACAGGGGGGACTCTGTATGCCGTTATCTACAGGGGGGACTCTGTATGGCGTTATCTACAGGGGGGACTCTGTATAGCATTATCTACAGGGGGGTCTGTATGGCGTTATCTACAGGGGGGGTCTGTATGGTGATATCTACAGGGGGGGTCTGTATGGTTTTATCTACAGGGGGATCTTTATGGTGTTATCTACAGGGGGGTTTGTATGACGTTATCTACAGGGGGGGTCTGTATGGCGTTATCTACAGGGGGGTCTGTGTGGCATTATCTACAGGGGGTCTGTATGGTTTTATCTACAGGGGGGCCTGTATGGCGTTATCTACAGGGCGGGTTCTGTATGGCATTATCTAAAGGGGGGGTTTGTATGGTGTTATCTACAAGGGTGTCTGTATGGCATTATCTACAGGGGGACTCTGTATGGCGTTACCTACAGGGGGGACTCTGTATGGCGTTATCTACAGGGCCGACTCTGTATGGCATTATCTACAGGGGGGACTCTGTATGGCGTTATCTACAGGGGGGGGGGTCTGTATGGCGTTATCTACAGGGGGGGTCTGTATGGCGTTATCTACAGGGGGGACTCTGTATGGCGTTATCTACAGGGGGGACTCTGTATGGCGTTATCTACAGGGGGGACTCTGTATGGCGTTATCTACAGGGGAGACTCTGTATGGTGTTATCTACAGGGGGGACTCTGTATGGCGTTATCTACAGGGGGGCTGTATGGTGTTATCTACAGGGGGCTGCATGGCGTTATCTACAGGGGGCTGTATGGCATTATCTACAGGGGGATTGGGGCTGTAAGACGTTATCTACAGGGGGCTGTGTATGGTGCTATCTATAGGGGGAGCTGTGTGGTGGAATCTATAGGGAGGCACTATCTACAAGGGAGGGTTGTGTGATACCCAGCGGAGGAGGGGCCCCAGTGAAACGTTTGCTATGGGGCCCAATCTTTCCTAGTTACGCCCCTGTGGAGCATGTTACTTAATTTAAAAGTAAAGCAGCCGTTCTGTTTCCAGCACTTACTAGATGCTGGTGATAGTTGGAACTTAGGGGTCCTATATTTCTTGTTGTGTTGCCGAGAAACAGACTCCATGCTGTGGTGTAGTTACAGTATGTGTGTCTTGTTTCTTCTTTATTAGAAGACTTTCCATTATCAGATAAAAGTAGCTTTGTAAATGTTCCACACAATGATACCATACAATAAGATGACTTCTATACATTAAAAGAACCTTTCTAGGTGTTGCTATTCTCTTACGCCATGTTCTAAACCACTGACAGTACCGTGATAAGCCATTTATATCTGAAATCAATTGAATATTTTCTAAATAACATCTTAATCCAATTATTGTAACATGCGTGTGATACATTTGTGTTCTATTCTTTAGGAAACTATGATGTCATATTTATTTTACTGCTTCTATCACTTTGTACTTAATGAGTCATAGTAAGTTTGGAAAGATATCAAAGAACAAAAGTTGTGAACTTTCTATAATGAATAATGGGCGGAGGAGTCAATATTGGGCATGTAAATACATTGATAGATAGAATATGATTCTTGTTTAAATATGCTTTTTCATCTTTTGTTGAATATTTTCAATTGTATTGGGGCAAATAAATAGCAATCTATGTAGCTTCAGCCCCCTGATTGTACTACATGGTTAGTCACTACATTTAAAGGTCATCACCTTCAATATTTATGTGCATTCCTCTAATTGTCATCCAAAGTTACTATGGTGTGCAAAACAAGTATAGTTTAAATTTTAGCCAATCAGACCATCAGAAAGACAGAGGTATGTGTGCTGATTTTATGGGAAATAATAACCTGGCCACTAATATTAAGGCCTCATGCACACGACCGTGGTGTTTTTCTGGTCCGCAAATTCCAGGACCGTGTTCCGTGGAATGTCATCCGCAGTTCATCCGTATGTAATCCGCAGTTCATCCGTATGTAATCCGCAAAAATGCGGATGAAAAAAAAAAAAAAAAAAAGGACTTTTAAACAGGATGCCAAAAGCTTGGTCAAACCCCCTTTAGAAGGTCACATGATCCGCAAATCCGCAAACTGCGGATGACACACGGCGGTGTATCCGCAATTTCCACGGGCCCATTGACTTCTATTGGCATGTCCGCACCGCATTTGCGGCCCATAATAAGACATGTCCGGAGTTTCTGCGGCACGGATGTGCGGACATGCGGAGAGCCGTGAAAACACGGATAGTGGGTATGGCCACATAGAAATGAATGGGTCAGCAATTAAGCCGTGGATTTGCGGTTGAATTGCGGACGCAAAAACACGGTCGTGTGCATGAGGCCTAAAACATCCAAGTTGTATAGACAGGCATGGACTGTATAGTAGTCATTTAGTAAAGTTACAGTACAATAGGTAGTATATGTGGCATTCATAGGTAAAGTTACTAAGAATAATAAATTTTACGAGTGGTAAGTTTAAAAAAAAATTCCAATTGTTTTGTTTTTATTTTTTTTTATTTTTTATTTTTTTAACTGGTTAGTCTTACATTGCATCTCTGGTTGCAGTAAAACATTTTTTTGTTTTATTACGAGTATTCGCATTTCTCTGTCCACAGGTAGAGGGGGTCTACCTGTTATTCATACCGATCCATGAACCCCCATTTTAAGATCTTGTTAGCTGCATGACTGCAGGAGTCGAGCATTAATGGCTAAACTTTGAGAAGATGGGAGGCCCATCTTATTTTAGTGAGCTGAGCATTTTTTGAAGCCCATTATTAGGTGTTTTGTACTGGGTTTTCTTAGGCGAAATTCACACGAACGTCTGCGTTTTGCGCACGCAAAAAACGCTGCATTTCCGTGTGTCATAAGTGATTGGTGCGTGGCTGCGTGATTTTCACGCATATGCCATCCTTATAACACGCGGTTTTAATGCTTAGAAACTGCAATGAATGAGGTGCTTTTTTTTTCTCCTTCATTTATTTAACAAATGTAGAACGAATCACGTGTGGCACATGGAAGTGCGTCCATGTGCCGTGCACGGTTTTCACTCACCCATTGACTTCAATGGGTGTGTGATGCGCGAAAAACACTCAGGTATAGGACATGTCGTGATTTTTACGCAGCGGACACGCGCTGAGTGAAAATCACGGACTGTCTGAACGGCCCCATTGAGTTACATAGGTCCGTGCGCCTTAGGCTGGGTTCACATCACCGTTCCTTTCCGCTGAGCGGTTCCGACTGAGGTTTCCGTGGGGTTAACCCCTCAATAGAAAGGCAAAGAGAAACCTTAGCTTCCGTTTCCCTCACCATTGAACTCAATGGTGACGGAAACCTAGCTAATGGTTTTTGTTGTTTTGACTGAATCAATAGCACAGTTGACTGCGCTATTGAATCCGTCAAAACAACGGAACCCTGTCACAACGCAAAGGCAAACGGAAACCTTAGCTTCCGTTTCCCTCACCATTGATATCAATGGTGACCATTGATATCAATGGTGAGGGAAACGGAAGCTAAGGTTTCCGTTTGCCTTTCCATTGAGGGATTAACCTGACGGAAACCTCCGACAGAACCCCTCAACGGAAGGACAACGGTAATGTGAACAGGACCATATTATGTTATTGTTTATGCTTTCAACTAACTAGATTTTGTGTTTTTTGCCTAAAATTCGGTTTTCTGGCTACCAGGCGTCAACATATTACTGGATAACTGGTGCTGGGCATAGTGGGCTTCTTATGTTTTACAATAATGATCAAAGATTTGTTTGGCCTTCATCCAATAAGTGAATAGTTTTTGTGTCTTTTACTCAAAAAGGGTTTTAAATAAAAAGGCAGTGTTATTAGGTATTATGGTGTTCCGCGTTGTTTCGGCACACAGAATCTGCATTTTTCATGTACCATCCCTTCTTATTATGCATTCTAAGATGTAGGAATAAAGTCAATGGAAGTAGCGCCAATACTCCGGTAAAACTGAGTCTCAAAATTGTAACTAAGTGCACACTAGGAAAAGTGATTAGTCATATAACGTGGATTATGTGAACATATTTTGGAAGAGTCCTATATGAAATGTAAAAATGTGAAGCATTTACGGAATGTGTGATTCTTCTTCCATTTCTATTGAATTAGAAACATCTGTTGAACTTCATACGTCTATCTCCACTGTAACTTGGCAGTCTATACCTTTCGAAACCCAAGTCATCATTACTGTACAATTACATAATAGCCCTTGGTAAGAGAGGGGAATTAAGGTTGCTATCGAAAAAAGATTACTATGTCAATCAAACTGTGTTATAAGCTTATTGTTTTTGTTTTTATTATTATTAGTATTATTTTTATAGTTTTTTTATTATTATTATTATTGTTTTTATTATTATTATTATTAATAATAATAATAATAATAATAATAATAATAATAATTAAGGCTACAAGACAGCTATAATGCTACCTGTGGAAACATTAAGAATGTGTTGTATATGTATAATATAGGTGCATGCTGCTAATGTTTTTTTGCTTATCTAGGATGTATAGTCACTAGCAATCTGAGGAGTATATTGTTACCCCCAAACTCCTTTCCCAAAAGCAGGTGCAAGAGGTGATCTGCGCCAGAAGGATATAAGTGTATTTAGTCTTAGATATTTCCGGAAATCGCAGCAGGTCTTGACTATCCGGTTTACTCGGTAATTGTCTTGGGAAATCCGAGATACAACTCTCTTTTATTCATTTTATTGAACAATTTTCTAAAAATGTAACAAAAAAAACCCCCACAGCGTCGCATATATAGTAATACAATATAAGTAGGCCAACATGGCCTCGTATCCAAACCTACATATCATGAAAGGCTATGATGTCAAAGATCATGCAAAATATAGAGCATGTAAATGCAATAGTATCATATATAGGTAACTTCCATAGACATCACAATCTCTAAAGAGGTACAATAAGTAGCCACAAAAAGAAAAACACACAACAACAATGAGGCAGGAGGGAGGAAAGGTAGGAGGGCAGAGGGGGCGTGTTTATATCTCTATGTAGTCAAGGAAGTGCGCAGTTCCTCCATGGGGTCCAGATTTTATAAAATGTATCTAAAGTGTCAGACCATTATTTATGAGATTTTTATTCATTTTTAATGTATATGGAATAAAACTTTAAAACCAACGAAGACTAGTTGGGAATTCCCATCTTGCACCCTATGGACAATGTCCTTCATGACAAGAGGGGACTAAAAACCTTGGCGATCTCATAGTCTGATGAGCCTTTTCACATTTTGGATTTGCTAAGTACATTTCTGCATTTATACCAGGCTAATTGTTAGAATACTGCACTGTAGGCGCGATGCTCGCTCTTTTGTATCTCCTCTTTCCCCATAAATCGACCTTACTTTGGCAGGTCCCATCATTTCTGATATCAAGTGGGAAATCAGTTTGGTCCCTACAAGTAAAGCCCACAAAGCAACAAACAGCGCTGTAAAAACTGGGTGCCACAACAATAGTGTGTTTTTCAGCAAGGAGATGAAATGACGGGGGTGGGGAGACAGACAAGTGAGCCCTAATCTACCCGCCACTCAGTCCCTGCCTACTTGCAACGACCCGCCCTAGGCAACGGGGTACAACTGGGCGACGGTCCCTACGCTCAATAAGTGCACGACAGACAAACAGACAAGGGTACACAGAGCTAGGGGGAGAAAGGGGCAGTTGCCCACGGCAACACCGTGAGCAACAAGAGAAGTGAACAAGCCAAGTCAAACCAGGAGTGTACGAGGTACCAAACGCAGAGCAGGAGAGTAGTCAGCAAGCCGGGGTCAATATGAAGCGAGGACAATAGTACAAGAAGCTGCAGCAGGGCCAGGAAACCAAACAAGAAGAATCACAAGCAAAGGAGGAACAGGAAAGGCAGGTATAAATAGACAGAGGGCGGGAGCTAGCTCCGTCTGGCCAGGCTGTGATAGGGTCTCCCACTCCTAAGCCTGCCACCATGAGTGGTGGAAGATGGAGTCAGTCTCACAGACATAGAAGCAGGTGCAGACTGATTATCTATGGGCGTTAACCCCGAAGCTGTGCCTGGCAGATCCTTTACAGGAGAGTTGTGAGATTAACCCCTTTACGACGAAGGATGGATATATCCGTCCTGTGCAGGTGCTCGTTCCCGCATAAGGACGGATATATCCGTTCTCTGATCGCTCGGGTACTGCTAGTGTACCCACGCGATCAGCGGCAGAAGCACCGCTGTTAAACACAGCCTGGCTCCTGCCGTAACTGCCGGAATCGAAGCGCGCTCCGATTCCATCAGTTTAAGCTATTAGATGCCTCTGTTGATAGTGACAGCGTCATCTAATGTGTTTGACAGAGGGAGGGAGCTCCCTCTGTCCCCACATCGGTGTCCCCGCAAAGAAATCAGGGGATCCGTTGGGTTTCCATGGTAGCTGGAGGCCTAACAAAGGCCTGCCTTCAGCAACTGCCTATTAGGCCATGCCAGAAGCATGACCTAATAGATTGCCTGTCAGTTTTACACTTATATTTGTTTATGCTTAGTGTAAGTTTTTCCCAAAAATGACTAAGTATACCAAAGCCTTATATAAGCGATCAGCAGATTGCATGGTGAAGTCCCCTAGTGGGACTAAAAAAAGAAAAAGTAAAGCAGTTAAATAAAGTTTATGAAAAAAAATTACAATAAAAATATAATAAATCCACTTTTTTTCCTCAAAAAGTGTTTTTATTTAGTAAAAGTGTCAAAACAAATAACACATACACATATATGGTATCTCCACAATCATAATGACTCGAACAATAAAATGAACACATTAATTAAAAAAAAAAAAATCGCTTTAAACAGAATCGTCTGTAGAGCTGATAGATTTAATGGGTTAACCTTATGAATAATGTTATCCTTTCATAAAACTGTTTCTTTTTTAACGAAACTAGCAAATCATATAAGTGTGACATTTCACTCAGAACTACTAGAGACAATTTCAGACTCGTTCTCACACTTTTACTCAATGAAGCCATTCTTGTTCTTAAATAATTACAAGAAAACAAAATCCTATCTGGTCAGTTCATTTCACTAGATCTCACTCCAAGTTGCCTTGGGGCCTATTACCAAGTCTTTCTTCCCTCGTTCTCAGAGAGATCACTTTCCTTTCTGAATATAGTTTACTATGTATCAAGGTATTCTTTGGGTAACAATTATCATTATACTTGAGAATTGAGATTACAGGGAATTAAATAAAACAAATACAATTTTTGATGTATTATATGTAAGAAATTAGATTTACTGGCTGTTAAAACTAGGCAGCCGTGTGCATGTACTAGAGTATATGTATGGACCTTGAGCAAAGTGTTAATGTTGGTAAATGTCAAGTTACTATCTATTATTGTTATAGTGCTACTTTATGCTAGGAGGCCACAGTGCAAAGTAATGCATAAAAACACATGGCAACTTGATGGTTAACCCAGAATATTACTAGTTGTAGGGATATTAAGATTGAGTGTATTGTAGATCTATTCTTAGCTACATATCTTTCCTGTCCAAGCCTTCTCTTGCACGGCTTGTGTTTTGTTCTTCTTGTCTCCTATGTGTCCACTATTTCCAGTGCCACTCCATGTGTCTTCTTTTGTAGCGGCATTTCATTTGTGCTTCATCCTGAACCATATCTCCATCTAAGTTTACATTATGTACGTATTTACATTATTGGACTCCAACTGTTGACTACTGTATTGTTATGTTCTATGACTTCAGTACTGGCCCTGATCCCTCTTTTTTTCACTGCTTAGGGCCGCCATCAGGAATTTCAGTGAAAGAGTCAAGAGCCCTTGTGTATCCCTGCCCACACATTACTGGTTCTCTATCTTCTTTCAACAAGGGTCAGAATCCTGGAATGGACCAACACTGTCCAATGAATTTATCAGTCCAGCAATTTAGTGCAAGGGGAGGGGAATTGTCATATTGTTCCATAGGTCAGCTGGTAGTAGTTGGCCTATCTGGGGCTCATACATTTACCGGTTTACATAAGTGAAACCACACGGACGTGCTGGGACCCCTTTTTAATTGTTTAATAACAGCTTGGCTTGGATCTGCTAGCTCGCATTGTCCTTGACTTTTGGAATATTGGTTGAAGTTCTTGGAGTCAACTAAACACTGGTGAACATGTCATGTTTTAAGGGAAAGTAGAGTGCCATACTGCATGATAAAAACCACTTAACGAACAAACAAGTGTCTTACAAGAACTGTATTGTTTGGTACAATGGTAGTAGAAAAAGTAAATTAGGACAGTGCGACTTTGTGCCTTTAGGAATCAATAAATTTTCATTTTCTGCACAGGTAACATCCATCTGATAGATATTAAAACACACACAAAACACTACAGCACTTGTAACACCAGCGGCGGCTTACCCGCTCCTCCTGACGGTTCCCGACGTCGGGTCTCATACCTTGTCCAGAGTCTTGTCCATCCTCCAGTCTGTCGGCATCTGACTGTGTTCACTGCTCGCTTACGCATTGTTCATAGTGCGCATGCATTCCGGCCGCCTCTTAAAAGGCCAACGCATGCAAAAGTGTCTCACCAATTTGTGTAGCCCCCTGGACTATTTAAGACACCTCCACTATTCACAGGTGCCCGACCAATATTGGAGCAACCTAGTGTTATTCAGTGAAGGTACCTGTATACACCTTTATCCTGTCTCCTATTGCTATCAGTTATCAGCCTGTATCCAGTTGTCTGTTACCAGCCTGTATCCAGTTGTCTGTTATCAGCCTGTATCCACTTTTCCGTTGCCAGTCTGTATCCAGTCCGCCTTTGCTATGTGGGGTTAGCTTGTATCCAATTATCCTTTAGAATCCTGCATACAGTCCGCTGTTGCTATCTGTGGTCAGACTGTACCAACCTGTATCCAATTATCCATTACCTGCCTGTAACCAGACCGCTGTTGCTATCTGTGGTCAGTCTGTACCAGCCTGTATCCAGTCTGCTGTTGCTATCAGTTATCTGCCAGTGTCCAGCTACCTGCTACCTTCCTGTGACCAGCTATCTGCTATCTGCCTGTGACCAGTTACCCGCCACCTGCCTGTGTCCAGCTATCCACTATGCACCTTTGACCAGTGATCCGCTGTCAGCTTCCATCCTTAAAGGGACCATCTGATAGTGCCTGTTTCTTGTCTGTTTGGGCAGCAGCTACTCAGCTGGGACCACCTCAAGAGGTAACGACCTTGTAGCCTACCCCCTGCGAAGACCAGATTTCTGTATAGGGGTTAAAGGGTGAAGACCGTGGAGGCTACCTGGATAACGCCCTTAGAGGTGGTCCTAAGCCAAACTGGTGGAGTAGCCCAGTGGGTCCATAAACCTGCTGGTCGTAACAGCACTGAAGACACAAATAATTTGCACTCTGCATAGTGAACTATAAACACCCACAATTCTCTAGAGATCCAAGAAAACCATAAAAAATAATGTATTTTTGTCACATAGCAGTATACTATTGCAGCAGTATAAAAAGTGTCAAGGTATGTGGGTCAAGGTGTGTGTAAAAGTCGGGAAGACCACTCATTTAAGGACTTGTTAAATCAAACACTTGCATTTTCAACACCAGGAAATACTGAATTTGTTGTGACAGACTCCTGATCTAAAATGCAGGTGTGACGCTTACTTTTACATCAGTTTTATAACATACTACATGCTACCAAATATTGTCACATAATTAATCAGACAACATGCAAAATACTGAATAAATTTACATGAGTTATACATGGGAATAATAGGAGGAACTGTAGTTCTAGCAAAGCGACGTACAACAAGTTCTTCAAAAAACAGGAAAATCATTTACAATGGGTAGTAACTAGTTCCGTCATGCCACCTCTGCAGCAGTACTCTTTGCTGTAGACCACAACAGATCTTCCTGAAACTTGTGAAGATGACCTGGATTTTCATATTTGGTTGAGTTACCCTTTTAACATGATCATCACTATTGAACGTTTTCTACAAAATAAAAAATACAGATTGTTAAGCATAGAAAACGTGAATATGCCTAAGAATATTTTGTGTCAGATCAAAAAAATACCACTATACATTTGAATTACAGCTCTTGAAGTCTCAAAGTAGAATCATTATTACGTGTTTGGTTGCTTTACGTCAAAGCATTTTATTCTGTCTACGAGATGTGCAAGAAAAACTGAATGAGTTCTGGAGAAATCAGAAAATACAAGCATTGCTTTTACAAGGATGAATGAGCAGCCATTCAAGAATGCTGATGGATATGACACTTGGCAAAATGTGCTAAGTTAAGCTTATGACCATGAAGAGGAGGTAGGTCAAATGAATAGTGCAGAAGAAACAGACGGAAAAAGAGCTCTCCAGGGTCTTGTTCAGGCTATCAGGATAAGCACACTTTGAACATGCTTTACTAGTAGTGTATTTACTTTCTAACATATGTAAGCAGCATGCTGTAGGTGAGGTTCACACCACGTTTGGGCACTACGCTCAGTGTAAACATTCTCCCGGCGTATATGTTTAACAAGTCCATATACTTCTATTTTTCAGACACAGACCAAAATAATTTCTTTATGGCACACATTTTTCCAGAACACGTTGGCATACCTTAAAACTGTAGGCAAAAAACCCAAAACAAGACTATACCACATGGTATATTTTTTAAATGTAAGTCAATGGCAGACATATGCCATTATGTAGGCATAGGCTTACAATTGCAGACGTTTGAGTGATACTTTCGGCAACAATTTTCAAACATATGCACCGCAGGTAATGACTAAAAGTGATGTGAACCTGACGTAAGTCCGATTTTATAAACATGAGGGTAAAAGTATCTGGTGTTGAAGAAATCTGTATCATACATGTATCATCCTGCAAGTAGAGGTGAAGCACATAGGTCCAAATTTACTAATGCTGATTAATAGTTAGACCAGGCAAGCATAAAATGCACCAAATGTATCACGGTGGTGTATGCTGCACGATCATTTTTGCGCATCTCGCATGACACATTTATATCTTCTTTATACCACTTTTGATTTGGATTATTTTGTGCTAACTTTTTTGGCACATTTTAAACAACGGCCCCTTTTTTAAAAAGAGTGTCCCGTGAGGTACAAACTTTAGAAAGTTGGCACATTTTTTTTACACTTTTTAGACCCAGACACAGTAGTAAATGTGCCTAATATTTTTTTATATGTTTCATCTGAACTTGCTGCGAAATTGAAGCAAATCATGGTAAACATAGTGGGTTCAATGCCACATGGTTCTCGGCCGCACCACAATTACCGTGGCTCGGCTGCATTGAATATAGGCATCCTGAGTGCCCTAGTTAAGGGATTATAAATTATATGCTTAGTGAAAGTTTTTCCCAAAAATGACTCATATTCAAGTAATAAAGGCCCATATTAATATAATTTTGAATAGGACTAAAATAAAATTAGTTTAGGGTCAATTTCAACTTGCGTCATTCACATCAGTATTTGTAAGTCAAAGCCAGGAGTGGGTCCAAAGCATGGAAGGGGTGCAAATTGTTCCATTATATTTGTTCTCTGTTCATGGTCACTCAATACTGATGCAAAAAAATTGACCAAGTTAAAGGAGACATTCACATGGCAGTATTTTGAATTAGTATTTGTGATCTAAAGCCAGGAGTGGAACCTTCCCAGAAAAAGTGTAATGGAAAGCTTTAGAACTCTTCCATGTTTCGCATCCACCCCCCGGTTTTAGCTTACAAACACTGATGTAAAATACTGATCAAAATACTGCTGTGTGAAAGTGGCCTTAGGCTGGATTCACACTAAGCGTTTTGCTGCAATTTTCATACTGGGTTTTTTTAGGTAAAAATTGCTGTGGCCAGATGTCACTTTAAAGTCTCAGGAGAGGTATATGTCGGCACTTCTCTGATTATGTCATATAGCAAATACAAAAAGGGCTTTATGGCAAAACTGGGGATGGTGCTCAGCTCAGAAATACAGTCTACATAAATCCACATGTAGTAGAAGGAAAAAGCCGCAGTTACCCATTGTTGATTTTTCTTATATATTGCTCCAACATATAAAAAACGGAGTATAGACAGTGAGTTTTGTAGGCAACAGCTGTTTTGCAGTAAATTGCTTTATCAAAAAGCTTGAGAAAACATGTTACTGCAAGACACCTGTCGCAGTATTTTTGACCCAAAAAAGAGCCAATGAAAACACCATGAGAAACGCAACAAAACACTCTGTGTGAATCCAGTCTTAAAGACTATTCTAGTGACTCTTTAATATATACAGTAAAATTTCACAGTACAAACAACATGTGGTTTGTACAGTTCTGTAAATTATTATTTCAAAAGTGTATAAGATGCAGTGGAAGAAATCACTGAATGGAAAGATACAAATTCAGAGTTATTACGCTTAGACTCCATAAGGAAATCTACATTCATCCTTGGGCAATACAGTCTACGTAGGAAATGTTAAAGGCAATGGGATGAAAGTGCCCAGACTGAAGTACTAGACTATAAGAATGAAAACAGCTGAAAAAACAACCTGAAGTGAAATATTCACCAAGGCAAAGGCTTCATAAAGATGGAATTCAGTATCAAATATGCAGCTCGTACATGAAGGCACTTTATTAAATACTATAAGTATGTGACCATGAACGCGGCTAATCAAACCCAAAATCAAGATATAAAAGAAAGATTCAATAGATTGGAGGAACTAAAGGTACTTTTACACGTCCCGACATTGGCTGTGTAAACGAGCGCCGATCAACGAGACAGCTCGTTGATCGGCGCTTTCACAAGGAGCTAGTATGGAGACGAGCGCTTATTACTCCGATCGCTCGTCCCCATACATTTGTATCATGTTGGCAGCACCTCCCCCTGTTTACACAGGGAGATGTGCCGCCAACAACTATAATATTTTTCACATTTAGAACGATACGATCAGCAGAGGAACAAGCGTTTGCTGATCGCTGCTCTGTTTACACAGGGCAATTATTGGGAATGAGCATTCTTTGAACGCTCATTTGCCCGATAATTGGCCAGTGTAAAAGTGCCTTAAGTCTAAATTAACAAAACACTAGTTGTCTTACCTCCAAGTATATACTTTATAAGACAGGCTGTACTAGTTTAGACTAAAATCTATGAAAATCTATAGAACTTTAGCCCTTTAGTGACCAGCCTATTTTGGGCTGGACCAAGCAATTTTTATTTTTTTATTGTCGCATTCCAAGAGTGGTTACTATTTAAATTTTCCATCAACATAGCTATTTTGTGGGAGAAGTTGTATTTCTTAATAGCACCATTTTGGTGTGCATTTAATGCATTTTATAACTTTCATATACTAGTCCTTCTCAATGAATTAGAATATCATCAAAAAGTTAATTTATTTCAGTAATTCAATTAAAAAAGTGAAACTCATATATTATATATAAATTCATTACACACAGAGTGATCTATTTCCAGCATTTTTTTTCTTTTAATGTTGATGATTATGGTAACAGGTAATGAAAACCCAAAATTTAGTGTCTCAGAAAATTACAATATTATATAAGCCTAAGTTCAAAAATTATATTTAATACTGAAATGTTGGCCTACTGAAAAGTATGTACAGTATATGCCCTCAATACTTGGTCAGGAGTCCGACTCTGCATGAATTACTACATCAATGCGGCGTGGCATGGAGGCGATCAGCCTGTGGCACTGCTGAGGTGTTATGGAAGCCCAGGTTGCTTTGATAGCCGCCTTCAGCTCGTCTGCATTGTTGGGTCTGGCGTCTCTCATCTTCTTCTTGACAATACCCCATAGATTCTCTGTGGGGTTTAGGTCAGGCGAGTTTTCTGGCCAACCAAGCACCGTGATACTGTGGTAATTACACCAGGTATTGGTACTTTTGGCAGTGTGGGCAGGTGCCAAGCCCTGCTGGAAAAGGAAATCAGCATCTCCATAAAGCTTGTCAGCAGAGGGAAGCATGAAGTGACTTAAAATTTCCTGGTAGGCGGCTGCATTGACTCTGGACTTGAAAAAGTGTGTGCTAACGTGAAAAGGCCATAGACTTACTCCACATCTCTCTGACCATGATCAGTGAATAAAATAAGTTTATTGCAACCAACGGTGAGTGTCTAGATTTTGCTACTTTATCTACACATTAGATAAAAGTAAGTTGAACTAATTTTTATTTAATGTGCTTTGGGACTCTCTCCCAAAATGCCCAATCCTTTGTTCCTGCAGGAGATAAGCTGCTGTCAGAGAGGTCTGGCAGCGAATAAATTCCCATCCCCAATAAAATTAGCATGCACTTCAGCCGAGCCAAGCCGAATATTGTATACTGCTTAAAGTGGGTAAATCCACCAATCCCAGATAGGTGATAAATGTTTGTTCACTATATCGGGGATCTCGAGTTGCAGAATAAACGTGAGGAGTTAATTGCTGTCAGTCATTATATGTTTTTCAGCATTATCTGTATATAGATACAGTGAAGGAAATAAGTATTTGATCCCTTGCTGATTTTGAAAGCTTGCCCACTGATAAAGACATGAACAGTCTAGAATTTTTAGGCTAGGTTAATTTTACCAGTGAGAGATAGATTATGTTAAAAATAAAAAATAAAATCACATAGTCAAAATTATATATATTTATTTGCATTGTGCACAGAGAAATAAGTATTTGATCCCTTTGGCAAACAAGACTTAATACTTGGTGGCAAAACCCTTGTTGGCAAGCACAGCAGTCAGACATTTTCTGTAGTTGATGATGAGGTTTGCACACATGTTAGATGGAATTTTAGCCCACTCCTCCTTGCAGATCATCTGTAAATCATTAAGATTTTGAGGCTGTCGCTTGGCAACTCGGATCTTCAGCTCCCTCCATAAGTTTTCGATGGGATTAAGGTCTGGAGACTGGCTAGGCCACTCCATGACCTTAATGTGCTTCTTTTTGAGCCACTCCTTTGTTGCCTTGGCTGTATGTTTCGGGTCATTGTCGTGCTGGAAGACCCAGCCACGAGCCATTTTTAATGTCCTGGTGGAGGGAAGGAGGTTGTCACTCAGGATTTGACGGTACATGGCTCCATCCATTCTCCCATTGATGCGGTGAAGTAGTCCTGTGCCCTTAGCAGAGAAACACCCCCAAAACATAATGTTTCCACCTCCATGCTTGACAGTGGGGACGGTGTTCTTTGGGTCATAGGCAGCATTCCTCTTCCTCCAAACACGGCGAGTTGAGTTAATGCCAAAGAGCTAAATTTTAGTCTCATCTGACCACAGCACCTCCTCCCAATCACTCTCAAAATCATTTGCAAACTTCAGACGGGCCTGTACATGTGTCTTCTTGAGCAGGGGGACCTTGCGGACACTGCAGGATTTGAATCCATTACGGCGTAATGTGTTACCAATGGTTTTCTTGGTAACTGTGGTCCCAGCTGCCTTGAGATCATTAACAAGTTCCCCCCGTGTAGTTTTCGGCTGAGCTCTCACCTTCCTCAGGATCAAGGATACCCCACGAGGTGAGATTTTGCATGGAGCCCCAGATCGTTGTCGATTGACAGTCATTTTGTATGTCTTCCATTTTCTTACTATTGCACCAACAGTTGTCTCCTTCTCACCCAGCGTCTTACTTATGGTTTGTAGCCCATTCCAGCCTTGTGCAGGTCTATGATCTTGTCCCTGACATCCTTAGAAAGCTCTTTGGTCTTGCCCATGTTGTAGAGGTTAGAGTCAGACTGATTAATTGAGTCTGTGGACAGGAGTCTTTTATACAGATGACTATTTAAGACAGCTGTCTTTAATGCAGGCACCAAGTTGATTTGGAGCGTGTAACTGGTCTGGAGGAGGCTGAACTCTTAATGGTTGGTAGGGGATCAAATACTTATTTCTCTGTGCACAATGCAAATAAATATATATAATTTTGACAATGTGATTTTCTGTGTTTTTTTTAATATAATCTATCTCTCACTGGTAAAATTAACCTAGCCTAAAAATTCTAGACTGTTCATGACTTTGACAGTGGGCAAACTTACAAAATCAGCAAGAGATCAAATACTTATTTCCTTCACTGTACCTTGTACCTTATAGAGTTTGAATGGAGTAACAGAGCACAAGCTTGACCGTCGCTCTATTCAAACATGATACATAAATTTCCCTTCTGGGTTTAAATAAAGTTATCTAATCTAAACTCCTCACCAAGGTGGTGCGTATGAGGAAGAACAGGGGACTCGGTACCCCCATTACAGTGATCAAACATTTATCGCCTATCTGTGATTGGTGGATAAAACCACTTTAACATACCACCTCCCAAAACAGGAGTAAGGGCAGATACAACAATTATCAGAACACTACAGTTCTTTAATCTAAGGCTCTGTTCATATAGACACCATGGTCCACAAGGAGGTCAAGAGAGTTTAAATAATTTGACTACATCAAGATGAATAGTTATTGGAAGTCACATTAAGGTTCAAAATGAATGCTCCAAGCTATGGTCTCTAAGGTATCCATGGTGATCAATACACAAGCAGTGTCAATTGAGGAGTAGATGATAAAGCTTTGACTTGTCTGGACCCAAGTGACTCACCAGACAGGGAGATTGGACAAAAGCATTATGGCTGGTAATATAATGGGATCCAGTGTTCTTACAAGACTGATAAATAAAGGAAGCACTAAGACACAAAACGTTGTCATTGGCTTCTGTGTAACTCAAGTTTTACTATTTTTCATATACACAATCACTGTAGCCAGGCTTCATTTGTTTCAAGAGGGACAACAGTTAGGTAACCCATATACTGTATGGTTATGCAGTTTTGTTACAGATTTACTTTAGCTTCTATAAATTAAATTACTAAAACACCTTCCCAAATGGGTCTTTGCAATTATACCGGCTCCTCTTCAATTCATCTTAAATTTAGCAGTTTGGTCAATCTTTTGATTGAGCACTTACACAAACCCATTATTTCAATGACTGCATTAACTGTTTATTCAATCTAGAACATAATTCAAAGTTTGAGTTGTCTTCCAAAAAGAGCCACAATTTTGCACCCTCACCTATGCCTTCCATTTTGCTAATGACCTATTGTCTTCTCCTTTCAGAACCTCCAGGTCACATCTTCTGTACTGAACCTGTACTCTGGAATGCTCATCCATGGTTAATTGCTGACAATCTAATGCCTATGAGCCCTGGAAGACCACTGACATCTGTGATACTAATGCTATAAACCATTGTACTTGGTGCTTAGATTGGAGACAATATCTGCATGGAGAAGAAATCTTGGCAATATCAATGTCTACAACTAGTCACAGTTGCACATGCTAACCAATATGGCTGCACTTTCTGTTGTTAATTTTACAAAAATGACTGCCGCAACAGCAGAAAAGAATACCAATATCTCCTTATGTAAGAAAAACATCTTTACAGGGGTTTTCCCACAATGTAAGGATAGGTGATAAATGTCTGATGCCCACCGATCGTGAGAATGGGGGTTCAGAACCCCCGTTCCTCCTCACTGCAAGATCGTAGTAAGGAGAACTTTCAACGTAGTGTGGTCGAGTGTGTCGAGTGTAACGTCCGTGGTCGTTGACCACGAACTCCTTCCATCCAGTCGACGCCCGTCTCTCAAGAGATGTCTGCACATACGGCCATCCTGCTCCACAGTGACCAACAGGGTGCGCTCACGAGCTTAGTCCAGACTTAAGAAGCCAGAGCGCACGCATGTTTGTGATTGAGCTAATTGCTACAGAGCACCCTGGGCTATAAGAAGGTCCCAGCCCCATCCTCCTACGCCTGAGCTTTGTTGTTGTATTCCAAGTCTGTCTTGCAAATGGTCCCCTAGTGTTTCCTGCTCCCAGTGTTCCCTGTTCCTGTATCCTGTAACCTGTATCCTGATCTAGTGCCGTGCTTAGCTGTAGCCATGCTGGGCTGTATACCACGTCTACCTGCTGCCTAGTTCCTACCAAGCCTGCCTTGCTACTGTCCGAGCTGCCACAGGTACCCTATATAAACTATAGACTCTGACCTGCACCCTGTTGGCCAGCTGCCTTACTGCCAAGGTGGTACGGCCCAGTGGGTCCACGAACCCTACGTGACATCGAGCATGCGCGGTGCTGTTTCCATCAGCCCCGTAGACATTGAATTGAGCGGCTGGCGCATGATCGACCACCGCTCTTTTCAATCTCCTTCTTACTGCGATCGTGCAGTGAGAAGAAACAGGGGTCTCAGGACCTTAATTCTAGTGATCAGTGGGGGTCAAAGCAATGAGGCCCCCAGTGATTTGACATTTATCACTTATCTTGTGGATAGGTGGTAAATATCAATTGTGTTAAAATCCCTTTCTCAAAGTTTTGTTGCTGCCCTAATTTCTAATTTACTAATATGTTTATGTCTAGTTTTACATTTTGAGTGGAAATCCTATTTAAAGGATGTGTGCACTTTTGCAAACAATTTTTTGCTTCTTTAATGGACAATAAATGAAACACTTTGCAAATAGTCTTGATTAAAAATATCCTATTGTTTTGTGTCTACAGCACCGACACAGATTTTAGTGTTTCTATGATAACAGACTACAAAAAAACCCTGTAACCTGAACCATGGAGACGCATACAGGGTTGCATAGGAGCTGTAGACGCAAATGGTACTTTGCCCCATTGCTTCATATTTTATTTTAGATGCATTTGAGGAATTTGTCTATTCACCTGAATTAGAATCCAATGGAGCTTGTGTATGGGATGTTTTTCACAGATTGTAATGAGTATGGGGGAACCACCTTACTTTTTCTATTGCTACAATAGATATCTGGCTACCAAAAGGTCTGTTTTTCTTACATTTATATAGTACCTCTCAAAGTAGATGAAACGTTAAATTTTCTGATTGCATAGAATTGAACGAAATGTTACTTGATATGTAGTGAAGCTTTTCTAGTTATTGCAGTCACAGTAATACGTTTCTTTTTTCCATATTCCACAAACTTGTCAGCACTTGTAAATGGCAGCATGCTTTTATTTAAAATCTTTGATATTGCATCAAATGCCTCTTCTCGTACCCGCCTACTTAATGAAATAATAATATGGTACTTATTTGTATAGGCCACTGTTACATGCTATAGGCTTTCAATGATGAAGCAAAGTAGATGAATACTGTTTTTATTTCTTATTACACTAAATATTATAACAAGTCAGATTTTAGTAATGAAAACAAATGCACTTTACCACAAATGACTATTTTCACTATCTATGTGTGTGTCCTTTTTACTAAAGGAGAATCCAAAAATATTTTTATTCTGCATTTGTAGATAATTTTTTGTTGGGTTTATACGTATTAAAGAGGACCTGTCAGCTCTCCTGACATGTCTGTTTTAGTGAATACTTAGGCTATAGTCACACGACCGAGTGTCAAATATGGACCCTTGATGGACCAGTTTTCCTGGAACGCTCATAGACTTGAGTCTATTGAGGGATCCGGGAAAACTGGAAAAATAGAACGTCCTATTTTTTCCCGGGGCGTTTAATGCAGCGGTGTGACAGCCATTAAAAAAAACAGGCTGTCACAGGGCTGACTTTCCCTGTCGTCTGAATAAGTCCCTACATTAAACATGATATAACAATTCTGAAGCATCTTTTCTTACAACTTTGCAATGTACTATTCAGCTGTTAAAGGCTATATACACTGAAGTAAGATGTGATCGATATTAGCTGAATCCTTTGTGTCAGAGACACGTAAGACCCACTCTCAGCCGAGCCGTCAGTTTAGCTGAACTGACGGAATTGGCTGAGAGAGAATGTTAAAAAGTAAAAAATAATAATAAAGTTAATTTTTAACGTTGCTTAAAACACATTTTACATTTATTTAATTAAAAAAATATATATATCCTTCCAAAAGTGTACATAGCCTGTATCCCTGGGTATACTCACAACATATGTCTCTAAAATATGCTATTTATAATTAAATTCCAAAAGATGGAGGTCAAATCTATTTGTGAATATTCATTTACACGGTTAGAAAGTTTTGTCGCTTTCCCAAATATAAACTTCAAGGAAAATGTAATCAGTGTTCAGAATGTTTACCAAAGTAGGAATGTGAGAAATGGACACAAATGAGACAATTTGTTATATCCTATCTGAAAGGGTTATCGCTAAGCAAGGGGGCAGTGAATATCTTCAGCGGAAATTTAAGACAATTCTTGTGTTGCCAATACTTCCGAGATTTATCACTTAAAAGACGTTCCTGAGCGTTAAGTAACAGGAAGCTTGACATTCCTCATTCCTTTTCTGTTACCTCATCCAGCTGGCCTCAAAATATCATTCTTCTGAGGACACAAATTAGTCATTTTCTCAATGAGATATTATGTCAGATAAGGTTCTACTTAACTGAGTAAGAAGTGGGACTAGAGACTGCAGTAAAATATTATGTCTGCATGACACGAGCAGCTTGTTTAAGATAACAAACAAATATGGTCTTAATATTAGCTGAAATTAAGAACGTGATATGGAGAGAAAATAATATAATGTATTAGATATAGAATACACAACTACAAAAGGAACTAAATACATACAAAGCTTCATAATGGCTCCAATGAGGAGCTGAATTGTAGCTTGTCTGCATCATTGGTGAATAAACCACTGTAGTCACTTTACCCGGAGTGCTGCTTAATTTTTCCTTTGTATTACTTTACAAAGCAAACAAGTAGCAAAATGTTTTGCAGTGAAATTAAATAACTCTCAATTATCAATTTGTCCTGTCGACATAAAGGCTATGTACACCTTTGAAAACTTTATTTTTTTAAATAAGAATGTGTATCAGTGTGTTTGGAGCAACTTTCTAATTACTTTTTAATAAAATAATTTTTACGTGAATATTAAGTTTGGATTGGTGGGGTCCAGGTGCTGAGACACCCACCATTGCTGAAACGAGGGTCCAGAAGTGCTCAGCTGAGCGCTTTGCTCCTTCGGCTGTGATCAGCGCTCCCTGTCAGGATGAAGACAGCTCTCATAGACGTTCTATAAGAGCCGTTTTCAGCTTGACGATGAGCGCTGATCACAGCCGAAGTAGCCAAGCGCTCAGCTTAGCGCTTCTGCACCCTCGTTTCAGCAATAGTGGGGTCTCAGCACCCGGACCCCCACCGACCCAAACTTTTAATTAGTCTCTATGACATATCAAACGTTTCATGAAAGTGTATTTGCTATTTATGCTTGATGATAGTTCTGATGGAAAATATCTAGAAGATTATTGGAATGATTTTTTTAAACCACCTATCATTTATTAGTAGTTTGAAGAATTATTCCATGTAAATAGGCCGATCAGAAAAACATGGCTGCCTTCTTCCAAAAACATCTATCCATGGGTTGTGTCTGTTATTGCAGCTCAGCTACATTGAAGTGAATGGTTTGGAGCTGCAACACCACAGACAACCTTTACTCTTATTATTGAACTCTTCAACAGCAGGAACATTTAGATAATAACTTGCAGGACTGTTGGGAATTCTGGGAATTTCAAATACTCTAGATTTGGTCTGTAATCTGTCAATGGTTTGGCAGCCTTGTTTTTCATTGTACAACATCTTAAAATACATATACTTCTTATTGTAGGGCACCCACAGAATGAAAGTATTTTTTCCTAGTAGCACTGATTCCATTTTATGTTGTATTCAGCCTATTTATTAGTTACTTATATTGTGCTCCAGTAATTTCTTATCAACTCTGTATTTACTGAGTGTTTACACAACTAAATTTTTCAATTCATTGAGATTTTTTTTTGCATTTTACTTTTACCATTCTAAACAGTTTAAAATAGCCCTACACTCATGGTTATACATAACAATTCCCTTCTAATGAGCAAAATATTTTGCATGTGAAGATTTACATGCTATAATGATCATAAGATGGGATGACAAAAGATCAAGTTGTAAGAAAAATGGTGGCATGTGTCTTCTATGTCTGCATTGGTGCACAATAGGTAGGAGCACCCACATGGCAGCCCACATGCATAATCTAGGGAACATGATTGCCAAGTCCACTTGGTGTTTCTAATCATTTTAATGGGGTTGACAGGTTGAGAGAAAATCGCTATATCATGGCCATATGTACAATTTTAATAGAAAAATATAGTATATCTCTACAAGAAATTAATAAGTAGATTAAATATGGTATGGATTTTATTTGTTCATAAGTCAAATATATAGCTAGAGAATGCCTTCAAAAAAACCTGAGGATCTATGTTCCCATAACTAAAATCTTTTACAGCCCTTATTGATGAATTATCTTTCTCTAATCCAATGATATAATTTCTTAAGAACTAGTGACTAAAGTGACCTACATATTCAAAGAGGGACTTCCACAGAGACAAGATTAAATGTTTCTCTCTTGAATCTTCGCTTTTTCTCAATACGTGACAAGATCCTTTTGCCTATAAAGAACTTAGCTACATAAAAAAAATAGGCACGAGGCAGTTATATAGAATAAAGATCCATGAAAAACTGTTTAAGTCTATTTCCTAAAATAAAAAAGTGTTCTCAGTTTGTAAATCATTCTCACTTCACACAACACAGACACAAGAAGGAAATTGAAGACTTGGATGTGCAAGAGTTTGTTCCTCTCTCAAGGCAGGGTGAAGGGAAAGGTCAACGAGGGCGTAGCCTTAGGTGAGACTAATTGTAGAGGTGGCATGAGAGACACTGCTCCATCCTCTAGCCTACAGCATAGGTACAGCATACAAAGGTGTATATATAGAATTGGAAATCAACAAGGAGTTAGTTGGGTGTATAAAAGCCTGGTCTGCCAGAAGAGCACTTTGAATACTTTCTCATATGTCACCCAAACCCAATGTTTACAGAACAGAATTCTAATTGTCTGTTTTGGGTGCAAGACAAGGACAGCCTGCCCCTATCTTACTCCTCGTGTTCTAGTATCAGCATGTTGGCCAAGTCTTTTCCCACTGATTTACACCTGCGTAATTTGATAAATGATTTACCATTCCATCAGCATTAGCTCTATTAGCTGCCAGTATTTAACAACAATAAACATAGGGTTACAATTCAAATGATACAGGCACAATGATCAAATATTTAGTAGTGCAAAGTCAGGCTGGTTCTGAATATAAATAAAGATTGTATGACACAAAACCTAGTTATCATAAAGACAGTGATCGTGGGTGGATAGACTAGTCTTTTTTTTATTCAATATATGACAATTGACATACAAAGACCTCAATTGAAGGTCCTGGGCCCCGATGCAAAATGTGTAACAGTCCCCACCAACTACCATTTGTCATTTATAATACTGGTGTCTCCTTATGTAGCAGAAGGGCCTTTGAGTCCTCTCAGGGACATGGGCCCATGTGCAACTACTATGTCCACACTTCCTATAGCTACACCCCTAGTACTCAATGCACTAATGCTAAATCACTGCCGTCACGGTAGCACTGCTTTTGGCACAGTCTTAGGCCCAGTTCACACAGAGTTGATTTTTTAGCTGATTTTGATGTGAAAACCGTGTCGGATTGCCTTAAATCCCCCCTAATTACTTTTAATGGGAGGTAGAGGATTTTTTCCCCCGCTTTTGATCTCTGACGGAAGAAAAAAAAACTGCATGCCATTTTTTGGACAGGTTTCCAACTCTCAACCTCTATTGAAATCAATGGGAGGTAGAAAAAAAATGTGCCGCTCGTTTAAAGCGTTTTTTGTCACGGTTTTGACTCATTGCTTGTTTTTGACTGATTAATATTCATGAGCAAAAAAATGTGGCAAAACGTGCAGCAAATAAGCACCAAAGAAGGAATTTTGAGACAGCTTTTTCTGTCTGACAAAAACCTTTGTGCCTGGCCCATCCTGGGCCTTGTAAACAAGCGCCGATCAACGATATAGCATGTTGATCGGCGCTCGTTTGCTCCTTTCACAAGGAGATAGTATGGGGAGGAGCGGTCGTTACTCCGATCGCCTGTCCCCATACATTATTTTCATGTCGGCTGCGCGTCTCCCTGTTTACATGCTGCTGACAACAATAATATTTTTCACATTTAAAATGATACGATAAGCAGATGAACGAGTGTTTGCTCGTTCAGGTGCTGATCTCTGCCCTGTTTACACAAGGCAATTATTAGTAGCGAGCGTTTTATGAACGAGCATTTGCCCGATAATTGGCCCGTATAAAAGGGCCTTTATCCTTACAGGACTGTAGCATATAATAATATACAATCTTATGTGTGTAATAAAAACATATAAATATTATTAGAGATGGTAGAAGTTATTCAAACCCACCTGCCAGACCGGCAGTTTGGAGGTGTCATATCTAGGGGACCCTACAATTAGAAGTACTTAGCAGACACCTCTGTTTCAGTGCTGATCGCTGCCTGGAAAAAGTATTCATTGCAGGTTGCTCAATAAAATTATCATGGACGCCTAGGGTTCTTCATTGTAGAAAATATATTAGATTGATGACATGGTTTTTATTCTATGTTTATATGTTAGGAGACACCATATTCTATATCTACATAACATGGTGTAATAGGAAGCGGTGTCTAAACATTTAGCTTTGCCCCTAAAATCTAAAAATATAGTGATAATATTATAATATTACGCTAGAGGTTCATTCATAGCATAATTGTAGCACATTCTGAATAGAATTGACTTGTCTTTGAACATATGTCATAGATTTAAGTTCTTCCCATGAGCAATGAGCTTTTGCCACAGCTCTGAGCACAACAAATGAACTATCTTTTCTATCTGAAAGTAGAGCATATTCAAAGAATGGTCGAGATAAGGAAAATAACACCATTTGTGTCAGAGTGCATTCCTGGCGTCCATCAGTTTACAGATAAAAGATGTTTAACTTGTGCTCTACCAGAAGCAACGGAAGGAGAAAGGTATACTGTTATCTAGCAAGTGCACTCTTGAACCTAGTCGCATACATATTCTGTATCTAACTGTGATCATTTCAATCACAAGATAAAAGGGCTAGAGGTGTCTCTGAAAAGGTTAGATGCCCAGAGCAGACTACAGTCAATTTCCAGGTCAGTGAGTGTAAAACTGTCAGTCTCAGGTTTATCTGCAACTAAATCAATCATTCTTATTGCTATGTCTATGGAGATATGTCAAATAATGACCTATGTTCTCCTGAGAGTGTCTGAGTATAGAAGATGTCCTCCGAGGAGAGTTACTGGCCGTGTTCGCATTGCTGTTTGTCTTCATGGTATTTTAAGGGTTTTTTTTATATTTAGATATGGTTTGTAAAAAAAAACAAAAAACACAAAAAATCGGAATAAAAGGAATCTCGTAAATGAACCAATTCATTTCTATGGGAAGGAAATTGATTTAAAACCATTAGATTGTACCAATTCAGTCAAGTTCCATTTTTTTTTTTATAGGATCCAAATGTAGCATTTTAGGGCTTGAATAGAGAAGATCTGAAAACGAATTGAAAAACTGATGCTAACTGAAATTGTTTAAGGCCATGTTTGCAGAAAATTTGCGGCCATCATATCCGCACCCGGATTAGCCTCATTGTAATTCAATAGAGCCTATCAAAAACTTTTCAGTGTGGAATCTGAAGCAATAATGAACATTCTATGGAGTTAAAAATCTGCAGTGCATTCACTATTGCACGCAAATATTTTTCTGAGTGTTTGGTGTGCACAACAGCTTTTCTGTATCATCTTTTTCTTGGTTGTTGAAGTTTGGTATATGGACACATATGTAGCACCCCCTTCCTATATTAGAAGTTATGCTCTATTCAATGGCAAGGTATTTGAAGACACATTTGAGTAATATATAACAGGGGGGGGTTGCCCACAGAATGATTCCTCAATTTGCATGGCAGAGGGTGAAACTCTTGACATATATGCTGCAAAATCTTTAACAAAATCCACATGTAACACAAGCGAATATTGCCGCAAAACCACCACAGTTCTGTGACAAAATCCGAAGAGAAAAATCCACGCTACATCTGCACTTACCATAACTCTTTCTTCCCTATGAGTTTCTAAAATGTGATAAGTAATCAATGCTTGATCAGTGGCGATCCGACCCTCAGGACCATTCCGATGAGCAGAATTAAGGCCTAGCAAGCAGGGTAGCCCGCTCTATGAATTATCAAGGCGTCACAAATAGGCTTCTACCTGGCTAGACACGTTGCGCCACATGACTTACACACTATCCCTCCATGTTTCACACACTTGCATCCCATTATTCATTTATTTTTTAGGCACTTTACTCATTACTGCCCCCTATATTTCACTTACATTATTACACTTGCACATACACTATTCATTTATTATTTCTTACTACACATCCCATGCACCACATACCACTCCCCTCAAGACTAGTGGGAGTGGCTATTATTATTTAAAGCACCTGCTCACTCGCCTTCATCAGCGTTTCTGACCTGGCTGTGTCCATTTGTAAGTATGGCCTTTTTCGGTGTTATTGCTTAAATGTCCTTGTTTTTATCTGTTTTGTCTGTACATCAGGAGCTTTTCGCTCCAGTTAGGGACTCGCAAGTCTGGGGATCCTTGTCGTGGATTGCGAGCTTGCGTCCTTTTGGCCAAAATGATCACTAATACCCCAGGTATTTTTCATTATTACTTATATTCGCTTCTTTTGGACACAGCCAGGTCTTTGATGCTGGGAGAGCATGGTGTGTTGTTGTTTGGCCTAGCAAGCAGGGTAGCCCGCTCTATGAATTATCAAGGCGTCACAAATAGGCTTCTACCTGGCTAGACACGTTGCGCCACATGACTTACACACTATCCCTCCATGTTTCACACACTTGCATCCCATTATTCATTTATTTTTTAGGCACTTTACTCATTACTGCCCCCTATATTTCACTTACATTATTACACTTGCACATACACTATTCATTTATTATTTCTTACTACACATCCCATGCACCACATACCACTCCCCTCAAGACTAGTGGGAGTGGCTATTATTATTTAAAGCACCTGCTCACTCGCCTTCATCAGCGTTTCTGACCTGGCTGTGTCCATTTGTAAGTATGGCCTTTTTCGGTGTTATTGCTTAAATGTCCTTGTTTTTATCTGTTTTGTCTGTACATCAGGAGCTTTTCGCTCCAGTTAGGGACTCGCAAGTCTGGGGATCCTTGTCGTGGATTGCGAGCTTGCGTCCTTTTGGCCAAAATGATCACTAATACCCCAGGTATTTTTCATTATTACTTATATTCGCTTCTTTTGGACACAGCCAGGTCTTTGATGCTGGGAGAGCATGGTGTGTTGTTGTTTGGCCTAGCAAGCAGGGTAGCCCGCTCTATGAATTATCAAGGCGTCACAAATAGGCTTCTACCTGGCTAGACACGTTGCGCCACATGACTTACACACTATCCCTCCATGTTTCACACACTTGCATCCCATTATTCATTTATTTTTTAGGCACTTTACTCATTACTGCCCCCTATATTTCACTTACATTATTACACTTGCACATACACTATTCATTTATTATTTCTTACTACACATCCCATGCACCACATACCACTCCCCTCAAGACTAGTGGGAGTGGCTATTATTATTTAAAGCACCTGCTCACTCGCCTTCATCAGCGTTTCTGACCTGGCTGTGTCCATTTGTAAGTATGGCCTTTTTCGGTGTTATTGCTTAAATGTCCTTGTTTTTATCTGTTTTGTCTGTACATCAGGAGCTTTTCGCTCCAGTTAGGGACTCGCAAGTCTGGGGATCCTTGTCGTGGATTGCGAGCTTGCGTCCTTTTGGCCAAAATGATCACTAATACCCCAGGTATTTTTCATTATTACTTATATTCGCTTCTTTTGGACACAGCCAGGTCTTTGATGCTGGGAGAGCATGGTGTGTTGTTGTTTGGCCTAGCAAGCAGGGTAGCCCGCTCTATGAATTATCAAGGCGTCACAAATAGGCTTCTACCTGGCTAGACACGTTGCGCCACATGACTTACACACTATCCCTCCATGTTTCACACACTTGCATCCCATTATTCATTTATTTTTTAGGCACTTTGATCATTACTGCCCCCTATATTTCACTTACATTATTACACTTGCACATACACTATTCATTTATTATTTCTTACTACACATCCCATGCACCACATACCACTCCCCTCAAGACTAGTGGGAGTGGCTATTATTATTTAAAGCACCTGCTCACTCGCCTTCATCAGCGTTTCTGACCTGGCTGTGTCCATTTGTAAGTATGGCCTTTTTCGGTGTTATTGCTTAAATGTCCTTGTTTTTATCTGTTTTGTCTGTACATCAGGAGCTTTTCGCTCCAGTTAGGGACTCGCAAGTCTGGGGATCCTTGTCGTGGATTGCGAGCTTGCGTCCTTTTGGCCAAAATGATCACTAATACCCCAGGTATTTTTCATTATTACTTATATTCGCTTCTTTTGGACACAGCCAGGTCTTTGATGCTGGGAGAGCATGGTGTGTTGTTGTTTGGCCTAGCAAGCAGGGTAGCCCGCTCTATGAATTATCAAGGCGTCACAAATAGGCTTCTACCTGGCTAGACACGTTGCGCCACATGACTTACACACTATCCCTCCATGTTTCACACACTTGCATCCCATTATTCATTTATTTTTTAGGCACTTTACTCATTACTGCCCCCTATATTTCACTTACATTATTACACTTGCACATACACTATTCATTTATTATTTCTTACTACACATCCCATGCACCACATACCACTCCCCTCAAGACTAGTGGGAGTGGCTATTATTATTTAAAGCACCTGCTCACTCGCCTTCATCAGCGTTTCTGACCTGGCTGTGTCCATTTGTAAGTATGGCCTTTTTCGGTGTTATTGCTTAAATGTCCTTGTTTTTATCTGTTTTGTCTGTACATCAGGAGCTTTTCGCTCCAGTTAGGGACTCGCAAGTCTGGGGATCCTTGTCGTGGATTGCGAGCTTGCGTCCTTTTGGCCAAAATGATCACTAATACCCCAGGTATTTTTCATTATTACTTATATTCGCTTCTTTTGGACACAGCCAGGTCTTTGATGCTGGGAGAGCATGGTGTGTTGTTGTTTGGCCTAGCAAGCAGGGTAGCCCGCTCTATGAATTATCAAGGCGTCACAAATAGGCTTCTACCTGGCTAGACACGTTGCGCCACATGACTTACACACTATCCCTCCATGTTTCACACACTTGCATCCCATTATTCATTTATTTTTTAGGCACTTTACTCATTACTGCCCCCTATATTTCACTTACATTATTACACTTGCACATACACTATTCATTTATTATTTCTTACTACACATCCCATGCACCACATACCACTCCCCTCAAGACTAGTGGGAGTGGCTATTATTATTTAAAGCACCTGCTCACTCGCCTTCATCAGCGTTTCTGACCTGGCTGTGTCCATTTGTAAGTATGGCCTTTTTCGGTGTTATTGCTTAAATGTCCTTGTTTTTATCTGTTTTGTCTGTACATCAGGAGCTTTTCGCTCCAGTTAGGGACTCGCAAGTCTGGGGATCCTTGTCGTGGATTGCGAGCTTGCGTCCTTTTGGCCAAAATGATCACTAATACCCCAGGTATTTTTCATTATTACTTATATTCGCTTCTTTTGGACACAGCCAGGTCTTTGATGCTGGGAGAGCATGGTGTGTTGTTGTTTGGCCTAGCAAGCAGGGTAGCCCGCTCTATGAATTATCAAGGCGTCACAAATAGGCTTCTACCTGGCTAGACACGTTGCGCCACATGACTTACACACTATCCCTCCATGTTTCACACACTTGCATCCCATTATTCATTTATTTTTTAGGCACTTTACTCATTACTGCCCCCTATATTTCACTTACATTATTACACTTGCACATACACTATTCATTTATTATTTCTTACTACACATCCCATGCACCACATACCACTCCCCTCAAGACTAGTGGGAGTGGCTATTATTATTTAAAGCACCTGCTCACTCGCCTTCATCAGCGTTTCTGACCTGGCTGTGTCCATTTGTAAGTATGGCCTTTTTCGGTGTTATTGCTTAAATGTCCTTGTTTTTATCTGTTTTGTCTGTACATCAGGAGCTTTTCGCTCCAGTTAGGGACTCGCAAGTCTGGGGATCCTTGTCGTGGATTGCGAGCTTGCGTCCTTTTGGCCAAAATGATCACTAATACCCCAGGTATTTTTCATTATTACTTATATTCGCTTCTTTTGGACACAGCCAGGTCTTTGATGCTGGGAGAGCATGGTGTGTTGTTGTTTGGCCTAGCAAGCAGGGTAGCCCGCTCTATGAATTATCAAGGCGTCACAAATAGGCTTCTACCTGGCTAGACACGTTGCGCCACATGACTTACACACTATCCCTCCATGTTTCACACACTTGCATCCCATTATTCATTTATTTTTTAGGCACTTTACTCATTACTGCCCCCTATATTTCACTTACATTATTACACTTGCACATACACTATTCATTTATTATTTCTTACTACACATCCCATGCACCACATACCACTCCCCTCAAGACTAGTGGGAGTGGCTATTATTATTTAAAGCACCTGCTCACTCGCCTTCATCAGCGTTTCTGACCTGGCTGTGTCCATTTGTAAGTATGGCCTTTTTCGGTGTTATTGCTTAAATGTCCTTATTTTTATCTGTTTTGTC
Source organism: Rhinoderma darwinii (assembly GCF_050947455.1). Lineage (NCBI taxonomy): Eukaryota > Metazoa > Chordata > Amphibia > Anura > Rhinodermatidae > Rhinoderma > Rhinoderma darwinii. The sequence goes on along the minus strand of NC_134697.1, from coordinate 45,530,677 downwards.
TGTACATCAGGAGCTTTTCGCTCCAGTTAGGGACTCGCAAGTCTGGGGATCCTTGTCGTGGATTGCGAGCTTGCGTCCTTTTGGCCAAAATGATCACTAATACCCCAGGTATTTTTCATTATTACTTATATTCGCTTCTTTTGGACACAGCCAGGTCTTTGATGCTGGGAGAGCATGGTGTGTTGTTGTTTGGCCTAGCAAGCAGGGTAGCCCGCTCTATGAATTATCAAGGCGTCACAAATAGGCTTCTACCTGGCTAGACACGTTGCGCCACATGACTTACACACTATCCCTCCATGTTTCACACACTTGCATCCCATTATTCATTTATTTTTTAGGCACTTTACTCATTACTGCCCCCTATATTTCACTTACATTATTACACTTGCACATACACTATTCATTTATTATTTCTTACTACACATCCCATGCACCACATACCACTCCCCTCAAGACTAGTGGGAGTGGCTATTATTATTTAAAGCACCTGCTCACTCGCCTTCATCAGCGTTTCTGACCTGGCTGTGTCCATTTGTAAGTATGGCCTTTTTCGGTGTTATTGCTTAAATGTCCTTGTTTTTATCTGTTTTGTCTGTACATCAGGAGCTTTTCGCTCCAGTTAGGGACTCGCAAGTCTGGGGATCCTTGTCGTGGATTGCGAGCTTGCGTCCTTTTGGCCAAAATGATCACTAATACCCCAGGTATTTTTCATTATTACTTATATTCGCTTCTTTTGGACACAGCCAGGTCTTTGATGCTGGGAGAGCATGGTGTGTTGTTGTTTGGCCTAGCAAGCAGGGTAGCCCGCTCTATGAATTATCAAGGCGTCACAAATAGGCTTCTACCTGGCTAGACACGTTGCGCCACATGACTTACACACTATCCCTCCATGTTTCACACACTTGCATCCCATTATTCATTTATTTTTTAGGCACTTTACTCATTACTGCCCCCTATATTTCACTTACATTATTACACTTGCACATACACTATTCATTTATTATTTCTTACTACACATCCCATGCACCACATACCACTCCCCTCAAGACTAGTGGGAGTGGCTATTATTATTTAAAGCACCTGCTCACTCGCCTTCATCAGCGTTTCTGACCTGGCTGTGTCCATTTGTAAGTATGGCCTTTTTCGGTGTTATTGCTTAAATGTCCTTGTTTTTATCTGTTTTGTCTGTACATCAGGAGCTTTTCGCTCCAGTTAGGGACTCGCAAGTCTGGGGATCCTTGTCGTGGATTGCGAGCTTGCGTCCTTTTGGCCAAAATGATCACTAATACCCCAGGTATTTTTCATTATTACTTATATTCGCTTCTTTTGGACACAGCCAGGTCTTTGATGCTGGGAGAGCATGGTGTGTTGTTGTTTGGCCTAGCAAGCAGGGTAGCCCGCTCTATGAATTATCAAGGCGTCACAAATAGGCTTCTACCTGGCTAGACACGTTGCGCCACATGACTTACACACTATCCCTCCATGTTTCACACACTTGCATCCCATTATTCATTTATTTTTTAGGCACTTTACTCATTACTGCCCCCTATATTTCACTTACATTATTACACTTGCACATACACTATTCATTTATTATTTCTTACTACACATCCCATGCACCACATACCACTCCCCTCAAGACTAGTGGGAGTGGCTATTATTATTTAAAGCACCTGCTCACTCGCCTTCATCAGCGTTTCTGACCTGGCTGTGTCCATTTGTAAGTATGGCCTTTTTCGGTGTTATTGCTTAAATGTCCTTGTTTTTATCTGTTTTGAGCAGAATTAAGGGTTTCGTAGTGTTCCTGCGAAGTTAATGGGTCTGAGCTCCAATACCAGGCACAAACACCGTTACGAGTCGTTGTGCCTGTACAAAAAATGAGACGTGGAGATTGCAGTAGCACCACTGTTCCTTCACTGTGCTGGTTGGCAGAGGTCAGTAGGTCGGACCCCCAATGAGCAAAACATTTTATGCTTATTCCCTAATGATAGTCTTTATAGAATCTCTAATGGCTACAATTTACTGTTGTCAATTTAGCAAAAGAAAAAAGAAAGTAGTTATAACTGAAAGCCCATTAACATGGAACAATTTTTCATACCACCAACACACAATTTGTGATTGGAGAATTCCTTCCAAACGATCAGATGGACAAATTCCTTATAGCCCACATGAAGGAGTTTCCTTGGGACTGAGTGAGGACTCTCTTTGTTGCCTAGCGACAGCGCTTGTGAGAAAGTGACGTACGATTACAGATGGTGCAGAGGCTTTTAACAGCAAACATCAAGATTGACGGTAAGACATACAATGTTTATTGTTTATCACTGATCTTTATCATTCACTTTGGCCAATTTTCACTCGAAAACTAGCAAATCGTGATGATATTTTGCCAGTATAAACCGGGTTTAATACAAGTCGTTCGATCAGAATCAAATGTTGTGCCGAAATTCAGAACTAAATATTTCAAGTTAAGTCCTTGTTGGTTGTCGTATGCTTATGACTGAAACCATCTTCACTGATATTGAGCTGTTATTCTTCTTTGCGTTTGACTTCCCTTTTTCTAATATATGTAATCATAGTTTCTCTTTAAAGTTAAAATATCTACCCATTCATTAGGCTGAGGATTGTGGTGACCTCTGTGGGGTCAATTATCCTACACATAATACAAACAAGATAAAAGAACTGGAGAATAGAATATTCAATCAAAATGTTTTTAATAATAAAATGAGGTTATTCAGACTTCCATTATTGCACATATGTTATCCATGTGAATGTCTTGAAAAAATAACAATACTAATAATCTCATGTTCTTCTGTAAGTGCAGTTGTTAATGATAAAGAAGTGCGGAGCCAAGAGTAACTACTGGTATTTCCTCTATGGCTATGCTTCAAGAAAACTTTGGATATTCATGCTGTGTAAAGCAGACATTTGCATGTTATGATATACTTAGTTGAGAAGGAATCGAGCCAAGATGCCAGTGGCTTTATGTAATAGCCAACAACATAAATGTACTTATACACGTAATTAAATTTATAGTAAATTATTGATTGTATGGGCACAGGATTTTAATATTGATAATACTATAGGCTCTAGGATAAAGACAGTACTCCAATGAGTGATAACATCCTTCTTCGTATCACTATGCTACATTGAAGGGCTTCAATCACTCAATGGAGGCCGAGGCAATGTCTCTAGCTCATGAATAAGCCAGATTCAAGACTCAGAAAGATCTGGTTAACAAGTAAGCCATGTGCATTTACAGCTTCCATTATAGACTTCTGGAAATAAAAAATAGACCATTCTACTCATCATTCAGTAGTCTACAATATGCCGCCAGCAGGCAACATTTTTCACCTGATAGGTTGCTTTAAAGGGGTTGTCCAGGTATAGAAAAAAATAGGTCTTCTATTTTTACGAATCTTGCCCATGAGCTGTTTATGAGCTGTGTCTGGTATTGAAGCTTATCTCTATTGAAGTAAGTGCAGCTGAGCTGCAATACCAGACATAGCCTGGAAAAGAGTGGGGCATTTTCTCGGAAAAAAAAAATTGCTTCTATTTAATTATCTTTTACAGCACATTAAATGCTTATTTATTCTTGCCAAATATGATAATTTGTATTCTTTAATCATAAATCTAGCCAGATATATTACAATAAACTGCAGAGTAAAGCTGCTCTTGAGGATTAGACAGAACTTGTCTGAACCTTTCATCAGAATCGGTCAACGATCTAATGTGTATAGTGGCCACCAGACTCTCTCCCTGATGACAGATTTTGGGGTAAAGTAGGATTGGACATGTTATATTTCAACATGCCTGATCCTTTGTTTCCACTCAAAATAAGCTGCTGCCAGAGGTGTCTGGCAGCAACTTATGCCCCTATCCCTATTAAAATAAAAAATACACGCTTGGCCGAGCTTGCATGTTCATGGTGGAGTTGGAAGAAATGACGGTCAGACAACAGTTATTTAATGTGTATAGCAACCTTCACAGGCAGTGACAATTCTGTTTAGATACTGTATGTTCTTTATCTTTAGGTGTTTGGGTTATATATTGATTCTTACTGTCCTGTAAAAAGTTGTCTTCAGGTCAGAATACAAAATAGTTGCTTACCTACTGCATTACATAACTCTATTGGTAGAACTACTGAATTGAGTTTTACAGCGTGTGTGGGTTAAAGGAAGCATTTTATCTTTAAAGAGGCTCTGTCACCAGATTTTGCAACCCCTATCTCCTATTGCAGCAGATCGGCGCTGCAATGTAGATAAGAGTAACTTTTTTTTTTTTTTAACGAGCATTTTTGGCCAAGTTATGACCATTTTTATATTTATGTAAATGAGGCTTTCTAAAGTACAACTGGGCGTGTTTAAAGTTAAAGTACAACTGGGCGTGTATTGTGTTTGTTACATCAGGCCGTTTTTACTTCTTTTACTAGCTGGGCGTTGTGTATAGAAGTATCATCCACTTCTCTTCACAACGCCCAGCTTCTGGCAGTACAGACACACAGCGTGTTCTCGAGAGATCACGCTGTGACATCACTCACTTCCTGCCCCAGGTCCTGCATCGTGTCGGACGAGCGAGGACACATCGGCACCAGAGGCTACATTTGATTCTGCAGCAGCATCGGCGTTTGCAGGTAAGTCGATGTAGCTACTTACCTGCAAACGCTGATGCTGCTGCAGAATCAACTGTAGCCTCTGGTGCCGATGTGTCCGACACGATGCAGGACCTGGGGCAGGAAGTGAGTGATGTCACAGCGTGATCTCTCGAGAACACGCTGTGTCTGCACTGCCAGAAGCTGGGCGTTGTGAAGAGAAGTGGATGATACTTCTATACACAACGCCCAGCTAGTAAAAGAAGTAAAAACGCCCGATGTAACGAACACAATACACGCCCAGTTGTACTTTTACTTTAAACACGCCCAGTTGTACTTTAGAAAGCCTCATTTACATAAATATAAAAATGGTCATAACTTGGCCAAAAATGCTTGTTTTAAAAAAAAAAAAAACGTTACTCTTATCTACATTGCAGCGCCGATCTGCTGCAATAGGAGATAGGGGTTGCAAAATCTGGTGACAGAGCCTCTTTAAGGCAGGTATTGAAAAATGTGTGTAGTGCTCAGTCAAACTTTCTTCAAACAATGTCATAGCATGATAATTACTAAACGTTGATTTCACAATGTGTATACAAATTATAGCAATAATAGCAAGTTGTAACTCATTTTGGAAGTAACATCAGCCCTTAAGGATATGGCCTAGTTTGGTACTCATTGAGGTGGCAGTATTTTTTATTTCTTCATTGTTGCATTTCTAGAGCCATAGCATTTTTAGTTTTTCATCGACATAGCAGTATGAGGACTTGTTTTTTGTGGGATGAGTTGTTTCTTAATGGCACAATTTTGGGGTACATATACATATAATGTATTGTATAACTTTTACAATTTTCTTTGGGGGAGGAAAAAGCAACCATTCCACTAATGATTTTTAGGCTTTGTTTTTCAGCGTTCACTGTGTGGTATAATTTACAAGATAACTTTATTTTGTGGGTTATTAGGATCATGACTATACCATGTTTATATAGTTTTATATGTTTTACTACTTTTGTAGAATAAAAAAACTTTTTCTAAGAGCCATAACGTTTTTTCTTTTCCATCGACAGATCTGTATGGGGTTTTGTTATTTGTAGGACAAGTTGCTTTTTTCATTGGTACCATTTTGGGGTGCACAGGACTTTTGATCACTTTTTGTTCTGTTTTAAAAAAAACAAAAATATTTTGGCATGCTTTTTTGTCATTTTTTTTTAAGGCACTTGCTGTGCAGGAAAAAAATCTATAAATATATTAGTAAAAGTTGTTACAGAAGCAGCGATACCAAGTATTTTTTACCATTTTTGTCCAATAATTAAGGACTGTAAGGGAAAAAAGGTCAAATTAGTTATTTTTACTTGTATTTTTTTTCTAAAACCTTTTTGAACTTTTATTGACTTTTCTTTTTAGTCCCACTAGCGGATTAGACCTTGTTATCCTCTGATCGCTCATATACACTTCACTACTTCAGTGTATTATGCCTGTCAGTAACTTACAGGCAGCCTAATGGGCTTTCGTATATGGCAGATCTGGAAGCCATTGTTAGACCCATGGCTGCCATAGCAAGCCATCAGAACCTCGTGATCGCATCGCGGCATGCCAATGAGGTGACAGAGTGAGCCCTCTACCTCTGTCTAACCACTTTGATGCCGTGGTCAGCACTTACACCGGCATCTACGGGATTAGACGGCTGAGATTGTAGTTTTTTCCGTTCCCGGATGTTAGGGTGGGTTGTTGACTGTACTAATACAGCCGGCACCTGCAAGTGATGGTGAGGACTTAGCTCCTCTGCTTGCTCCATTACTGCGCCATAAAGTACGTTGGATCATGGGAACTGCATAGTTCCTGCAATGTACAGTACTATTACGGTGCTGAGTGGGAAGGAATTAAAGGCTATGTTCACTTTTGCAACAATTTTTTTCCACTATTGCATCTAAAATAAAAATATCTATGCATCTCTGTGGTTACAGACTACAAACAGCAAACAGTCTACAAACTGTAGTCAGATTCTGAAGTCATACCCCCTGGCAAAAAGTAGGTAGCATATGGTAAAGAGTATAGGTACCTTTACTCCGGCCCATTTTTGCCGGTGCAACGAGCACCGATTAATGAGATAATTTGTTGATCGGTGCTTGTTTGTTCCTTTCACAAGGAGCTAGTATGGGGATAAGCGATCGTTACTTCGATTGCTCATCCCCATACATTATTATCATGTTGGCAGCGCATCTCCCTGTTTACACAGAGAGATATGCTGCTGACAACGATAATATTTTTCACATTTAAAACGATACGATCAGCTGATGAACGAGCGTATTCTCGTTCATCTTCTGATCGCTGCCCTGTTTACACACTGCAATTATCGGAATAGCCTGATAATAGCCAGTCTAAAATTGGCTTAAGTCTGTAGGATCAAACTACACAGAGTTTTTTTTGTAGTCTGTAAACTTGGAGACACATAAGGCTGCAAAGGAGCTGTGGAAACAGAAAGGTAAGATATTTGTAATCAAGATTATTTGTAAAGTTGCTTGTTTAGATTAATTTAAACATTTGAAAACATAGATGCAAATTTTTACATATCCTTTAAATGTAGTGTATCTCATTTACAAACTAGAAACAAATTATTTATTTCTGAAAACATTAATTTTGACAAAGTATTCACCTTGCTTATGCAGAAAAGGGCATTTTTTTTCTTATTGTCATGTAAGGTAATCTGTGCCTGCATTTTGGTGAATTAATGAACATGATTATTTTCAAACATCGCTCTTCTATTGGTGTAGAATCATTTTATTAGCAGTGAATCAGAGTGAGAGATGTGATCAAGATTTGTGAGACAGTAGGTTCTAACGCATGTGGGGGAAGAAATAGAAGCACCACTTCATATCACCACTTGGTGTCAAAACGATCTGTTTTTATATTACTTTTTATATACTAGTGTTTTTGCATAAACAAATGTTTATATCTAAATAAAGGGGGTTTTACATTGGGCGATTATCGGGCTGACGAGCGTTCATAGAACGATCAGCAGATGAACGAGCAAACGATCAATCATCTACTGGTCGTATCATTTTTAAAAAGTTAAATATTATCGATGTCGGCAGCACATCTCCCTGTGTAAATAGTAAATAGGGAGACGCGCTGCCGATATGATAATAATGTATGGGGATGTGCGATCGGATAACGACCACTCGTCCCCATCCATAGCTCCGTGTGTCAAGAGCAAATGAGCGCCAATCAACGATGTCTCGTTGATCGGCGCTCGCTGCACCGGCCACTTATCAGCCGGTATAAAAGGGCCTTAAGTAATAATAACAATAAATTATAGGCTATAGCAGAGGAGCCTCAACAAATGTTTAGGATTAAACTAAGCAAATGCCACATTCTTTTGCTTATAAATTATTCACTTTATTGTCCTTGCAATTTAACATTCTAAAAAAAATACACCTGAATGACTAGGCCAAGCTAAACATTGAGGAATATTTACCTCAAATGATTAATGTTCTCTATTCTTCCTTTGAGAGAGGACATGAGATAACACTAAACTATTCAAGTGACAAAGGAGGCTATGGTTTTGCTACTGTATTTCAATGTGATTTTGGCATATGGGTATAATCTCAAGATAATCCTTTATCTGAGTTAATAAATAAGAAGAATAGCAGATGTGAAATGGCTCTATTTTATGTCCCAATTCTCCTTTTGAAGTGCTAGATTAATGACGCATTTCAGATTGTTGACCTTGCCTAGAATGAATGTCACTATATGGCAAAATGCTTTAGACAGTTAAAGGATGAAGCATGTCTGAAAAACATCCTAGTAAATCAACAGAGCATATACTCAATACTTGCCTTCTAATAAAGTCTTCTTTCAACTAGAGGAAGATCAATCCAATGGAGTTATTGTGCCCATACACATTAGATAAATGTCATCTGAACCCACCGACTGTCTAATGTTTATGGAGGTGTCCCAACCAGTCATGTTAGATTTCCAAACCTTTTTCCCATTGGAGCTCAGGTACTCCCAGTGGCTTATTTCCATCTCCCCATAGAAAAATATGTGCATATGCATGGAGAATTTGACCAATCGGTCGACAGCTATTGTTAGTGTATGGGAGAGTAGGAGGATGTAAAGCGCGTGTAATGTCGGCTGCGTTTCCCTAAACTACGCTGAAATACTGTGATGCAGCATTAGAGCTGAACTAAGCCCCTAGCTAAGCTTAGTTAAGAAATACCTCTACAACAGAGGATAGCCTGTTAAGATTGCCCTCTCTGGACGATTGCTCCCAGTCTTCTCCCATCAAGTAGGCTTTGTCCTCCTTTTTTGGAAGCTGCGGAGGGCTCTTCTGCCTTTTTCCCTCTGCCTAGACATTATCTAGCGTCTGTTAGACTAGTATCTAGTGGAACCTCATGTGTACTTCCTTGTGACAAGTGTTTTTTGGGGATGGACGCCAGTGCTTCTTTGTGCTTTATGTGAAAACGCTCTTATAGCCAGCAATAACCTTTTACAGCAACTGGTTATTTCTACCTTTGCTCCTTGCCATTGCTTTCTATGTATTTTCCAGCATGAATAAAAACAGTTTACTGTCTGTGCCTTTGTGATTTGCAAGAGACATATCCCTGGGTCCCCGCAGGCAAGGTGAGAGGAACTGGCATGTTTGTACAAAGTATCCTATGGAGAGTGAAACGCTTGGGAGAAGTTTGTATTTTGCCAAACAATCTGATACTGGCTATCTTCAGCTGGCTGCTACTTGAGGAATAATACTGTTGGATATACACAAGTGTTGGATGAGGGTTACTGCTACTCTCAAACTGGAGTGTTTTTGCTGGCGCAGACCACAAAGGTTGAAAGAAATCAGTTGGATTGGGATTTTATATTCGGCTGTCTGTTGTAACTTCAACCAACTTGCTTTAAAAGGCCAGCTTCCAATAGGAAAAAATACCAGAATACAACCAGCTAAGTTACACTTAAATACATCTGGTGCTGTACAGGAAGACCCCCCCCCCCCCATGATGGCAAGAGGAAGTGTCTAACTATGATTCAAGAATACATCTAATACCGCGTGGTAAGATTGTCTTGTCTTTTCTATCTGGCAGTGCGCAAAGAGAATTTGTGAGCACAGAGGACTTGACTCTGTCTCAGGGCTCTGATTTGAATCAATATACCCCCTCTCTTGTAGAGAGTGGTAATTTAATATTGAAGGATAACCTTACAACAAATAAAAAGACCCAAAAAGTTGTTAAGGACCTCAAGCTCTAGAGATAAGGAGAATTTACAAACAATCAGTGCTGGTGTCGATTCCATCGAAATGGCTGCCTGATTACAAATAAATTAGTTGCAAATCAAAAGTTTTCTGATTGCCATGAAAACTTGTGTCTGAATCTGATGTCTTCTCGGACTGTATCTAACACCTTTTAATCTCTAAACGCCAAGCCAGCATTAGTAAGGTGAAAGTGAATGCAACATATATGGGTAGAGGGAGTAATAACTGCAGTGCATTTTGGGAAGGATGCCTGCAAGACATTATGGGGAAGCCCGAATTCATATAATCCTTTTTTCTAATCTGTAAAATCCTGACCGACTCTCACTGATGCACCATACAAAAAGTTTCAAAATTCACAGAATCTAAAACTTTTAGGACATTTGAACCAAATTAGATTGGTGGAGCATTGATTTGCTCATCTCTATCAAGGTCTAAATGAGCAGTGTCCACTCAGATATCTCTTTAATAAGAGATGAGCTTACTAAAATAAGGGAGAGAGTGCCAAAGGGAAGGATAAGTATGAGGACATACTAACCTCTACTAACAAGGTGTTAAAATTGTTATAACACCAAAACAAAATGCTGGCTACTAAGGTGGTCGACTTAGAAGACAGGTCAAAGAGGTCTAATATTAGGATCCTAAGCTTCATGGAAGGCGTAGGGATCTAACAGTGCTATCAAAACTGATTTATAGACTGAAGGAGACTGTTTGAGATATGTTTACAATTGAGCAAGCGCATAGGACGTCTTCAAAGTCCACAGTAACAGGTTACTACCCAAGACCAAAGTTGGTAAAGTTTTGCTATCTTTGGATAGAAATGCGTTACTGAGATTGTTAGAACAGCTCCTCAGATGATGTACAATGGTAATCAGATTAGAGTCTTTACTGATTTTTCACAGGAGACTCAAAAGAACAGACAAAAATGTAGTGCCGTTAAAGCGAGACTAAGAACAGCAGATATTAAATATTCTATGATATTCTACTCCAAGCTGAAAGTTGTTTTGAAAGACAAGGCTCACTTCTTTGCCTTCCCATCTGATGCTATTCAGCGGCTTGACTCACAGGCATGGCCGGCTGCAGGTTTATGTGGGCCCTTGGGCGACTTAGTAGGCCCCTTTGTGGGGGAACTCACAGCGGCAGTAAAATGGCAGAAAACGTCACTTCGTGCCCCCATATAGACGATAGACCCTGTTTATGTCCCCATATAGAAGTTAGGCCCCCAGTTGGTACCCCTATAAATTTAGTGCCCTCTGTAGATAGTGCCACACAGCTCCCTCCCAGGTAGTGCTGTACAGCCACCCTCTGGTAGTGCCACACAGCCCCTCTCAGGTAGTGCCACACAGCCCCCACCTCCCAGGTAGTGCCACACAGCCCCCTTCTCTCAGGTAGTGCCACACAGCCCCCCTCCCTGGTAGTGCCACACAGACGCTCTCCCTGGTAGTGTCACACAGCCACCCACCTGGTAGTACCACGCAGCCCCCTTCCCTGTAAGTAGCACCTTTAAGGTTCCCTCTAGGAGTGAAATCCCGAGCCAGAGCATTGCCGATGCACTAGCTGGTGTTTCCCCTTCAGGAGAAGATATATGGACACTGCTGTCAGGGGCTTTCCCAGAGACAGAGTCCCGGAGCAGAGCCGCTTCTAGCGCTCTGCCTGGGGCTCCTCCTCTCCTCCTTACGTCACTGTCTATTTATGGACAGTGATGCTGTGAGGACGGCAACGTCAGCACCCGGTGGCCGAGTGGGCCCCGGCACTTGCGGGGGTTCGCCGGGTGCTGACACCGACCCTGCTCGCAGGGCCTATAAAGTTGTCTTTATGTATGGTAAAAAAGTCTATATCTATAATTTTTGTTCTTGGTATTAGAATAATGTAATGTATTTTGACGTTAGTAAACACTTGTTTTTTATTGCAGTAAAGTGGATAATGTCAGACGGTTTTTGATAGATTTACTTTATTAATAGCGCTATGGTGATTGGAGTATTATATAGGTGTTATGTTATTTGATGTTTAGCTAGTTTTAAGTATGGTGGGGTTTTTTGCCAGCATACTAGACCAAGAGGCTGGTGGATATTTGGAAACTGATTGGTCATTAGGTTTGTTTGTTTTTAGAGTGGGGTTATGGATAGGTAATGAGAGAAAAAAAAATAGAGAGGGAATCCCTTTTTTTTTTTTTGCTACCCACTTCCAAGCTATAGTCTGTTTTCAGGTGACACATTTTGTTTTGCTTTATTCTTGTACACTGTGATAGTGATTGCCATATTCTGTTACATGTACAGGATAAAACCAGAAAAAAGAACAAGTTACGACCAGGTAATTGAAAAAATACAAACAATCTTTATTAAAGTCAATTAGACACACAGAAAAAAAACATATAACAGTTATACATAATAAAATACCATAGACCCTCAAACAGAAACGGAATCCGAACATAAAAGCAGAGTGGCCCCCCAGATGTACAAATGGTCCAATACCTCCTATACATGGCTAAAGAGCATACATATAGATTACTGAGCAGGTGCTAGGCGTGGTACACCCTGCACAGATGGACACATAAGTGCAATATAAAAAAGTATATATAAAGTGCAGTCCTAAGTATACATAACATGCAAGGCAATATAGTATACCTACAACTACGTAGCAGGAGATGAAAATAGGAGAACAGGACCGGGAGAGGGGACCTCTGCTTAACCCGTTAACATGCATGGTAGGTCAGTCTTGAGAATCTTCCCTTGCCTTTTTAGACAGAATTTTAGCACTTAATGCCATTCCCCCAGGCCACCATGACTTCTGAGTGACATTACTGAACCCAAAGCACATGTGCAGTCATGTTATCTTGTGAGATTACACATAAAAGAGGAAATTCATTTAATCCCATCAGATGATGTCACTACAAAGGCAAAGTTTGCATAACTAAAATAACTGGATGCCCCTAGGGTATCAGATTCTGCACTATAACATTTACATGATCGATTAAAATTACAATAATTGAGACATTCTGAGAAAAAAAACACACAGGATTTAATTTAATAAAAGTCCACTTTTTTTGTTACAATATCTGTCCTTGAACTTTTCATATGTCATATTGTTATATTAAAGCAGTTATCTCATCAGGGACAATTCCTTTCAGATTGGAGCTGCTACAACTAGACACTTTCCCCTGCAGTGACCGATGCACGGGAAATGTATATTACACGGTGGCTTTTCAGATGAATGGCCATCCATGTAATACATGTACAGCTTCTGCCTTCCATAGAGGAAGCCGCTCATGCAGAACAGATGTCCGATCTGGCTCATAGATGGTGGTTCCAAGCAGGGGACACTCTTTATGACATCCCTATGCCCTAATAGGGCTTATGGAAATAGGTTGTCTTCATAAGACAACCCCTTTAACAGTTGTGTTGTCCACCATGGTAAACCCTATTCAATATGCACTGTGAGGGTATGTAGAGAAATTAGAGTGTCTACTTCTCTGGCAGAAGTGAGGTGCCCATGTATTACATGAATGCCCATTGACCATTTGTTGCTTCATAGTAATGGCCACACATAGTAAATAGTTCCAACTGCAGGATGTCCAATGGTTATCTTATTCGCTGTGGGACAACAGTTATATGGCTGCCTTTAAAATACACAATATTTTTTTTTCTCTAACTTGCCTTGAAAAGTGCATTACTTAGCCTCAAAATTGTTCAAAGAATGAAAGCTTCGCATTATGTTGTCTTGTCCTGTATGTTGTGTAATGCATGTAAAACCAGCATTCCAAAAAGTACAGATATATAGATTTTCCATGTTTTCATTACCAACCAGACTTATTGCCAGTGATGCTATCTTTCTGTCTGTGCATGGAGTGGAGACTAAGAAAATGTGTTTATAATCTTAAAATGGAGCCTCATTAATCCCCATTATTAAGACAGAGAACGAAAAATATGTCGAAAACAGACATAATAGCAAAATATTTCATTTTCAGCATATTTAAATGGAAGCATGTTCTCCAAAAGCCATAAGGACTAGGGTGTGTCAGAAGAGTAATATATATATATATATATATATATATATATATATATATATATATATATATATATTTAAAAACAAAGCGTAAAGCATATGTTCAGCTTTAGTAACAATTATGCTAATATAATCTTCTTAAAAGTTGGGTAACTTTAATTGTGCTACTTATCTTGTACTGATTCTGAGTTACAGCCTGTACTATAGTCCAATTGCATTCACAATTCTGCTCATTGCCATTGGAAACAGACAGAAAACTTGACAACAAACACAGCCCTAACAGTTTAGCTAGATTACTGTACAGTGTAAAGGCAAAAGGACCATTTTTTTCCAGAACGTAAATCACCAGAGCCACCAATGTAAAGACATTAACCATCAATAAATGCTACAAGATTTCAGCTCCATAGTTTGAAGACCTTAGTGTACACATAGGAATCATTCATAAATCATGTGGATCAACACAAAATTGGGCAATTTATTAAAAGTTATTTGCATGACGATTTGCTAATGATGTTTTATTTTCTTAACTTTATGGATTGGGAGCAATAACCTTTATAGGTGACTATTAAAAAACCCAATATGTTATGCCTAACAGGTGACACACTTTAATTTGCCAATATCGCTAATTGTGTATTTATGATTATTACAATGTAGTGGACTAAGATACTAAACAGTAAACGTTGCTTGACATTTCCTTATATTGTTTACAATCCTTCAACCTTATTACTTAAAAGCAGGGGAATACATAAAGATGAGAAGTCCCTATAGCAAAGATTAAAATGGGGGCCCCCTTTTGATGGTGTTTACCACTACCACACCCTAGCCACCTGGGACAGGGGAACTTGGTGCTTGTTTGCCCCATCTCGTTTCCATGGTCCTTGAATTAATTCCTCGCACTCTTGTAATAGAACCTGTAAATAGCAACTTCCTGAAAATAAGAGATGCAGCCAACCTGGCCTGGGCCCCCTCTCTCCAGGGGCCCCATAGCAATAACATGTACATGTACACCCCTGCTCATGAGTTGTATTCATTTATATTCACTTATATTAAATATATTAAAATAATATTTGCATTCATCATCTGCTGATTTAGGGAAAACTATTTTCATATTAATCAGTTCACCACTATCATGTCCAGATAAAGGGGATATAATAATCTTTATTATAGTACTGATTAGGCTCTGTTCACACTAGCTTCATGGCTTCCATTTTTAAAGTAGCCATGACTGCTCTGGTGGATCTGTTATACTAAAGGACCCCTGATGGAACTTAATTGGCTTATAATCGAGTTGATCAGGTTTCTTTCAAGTTTCCAGCATTTATGACGGCAAGAATAGTGCTGTAGACTGCATTATTTATGATGTCATAAATACTAGAAAAAAATAAGATTGCCACTATAGCTTACAAATATTGCTGAATTCATATTATTATCATTATATTTTTAGATTTGTTTCAATTTACCTTGATTCAAAAACATTTGTAAAGTTCCAGTGCTTATTTTCTCATCAGTTTCCATCACAGAACATTTATTCCTGGCCATAAAGTGCATTATGATTTTTTTTTAATAGTCAATGGAACAATTTATGTCATTGATTGTTATGTTTTCGGTCGTGTTTTAATATTTGTTCTTATCAATTGTTTTATTGACTTTAACTCCTTGCCATCGTAAACAACTTTAAGTTTTTAATTTTCGTTTTTTCCTCCCCACCTTCCAAAAGCCATAACTTTTTAATTTTTCCGTCAATATAGTCCTATAAGGGCTTAATTTTTGCAGGAAGAGTTGTAGTTTTTCGTAGCACCATTTATTGTGCCATATAATGTACTAGGAAACGGGGAAAAAATTATTTGTGTGGTATAAAATGAAAAAAACAGCGATTCCTCCATTGTTTTTTGCATTTTTACGGAATTCACTGTGCAATTAAAACAACATGTTAACTTTATTCTGCAGGTCAATACGATTACGGCGATAGCAAATATGTATAGTTTTTTCTATATTTTACTACTTTTGCAAGTAAAAAACGAAGTGTAAAAAATGTAATTTATTTTGTGTCGCCAAATTCTGAGAGCCGTAAGTTTTTTATTTTTCCGGCAATTAAGTGGTATGAGGGTTATTTTTTGCGGGATAAGCTGTAGTTTTTAATGATACCATTTTGGGGTTCATACAATGTTTTGATCCCTTTTTATTCCATTTTTTGTGGGAGATGAGGCGACCAAAAAAATAGCGATTCTGGTGTTTACAATTTTTTTTTACGCCGTTCACCGTGCGGGTTAAATAATGATATATTGTAATAGTTCAGACTTTTACGGATGCGGCGATACCAATTATGTTTATTTTTTTATTTTTTTTACTATGCTCTAGGGGAAAAATGCGAAAAGGGTAGTTTTTTTTTTACTTTTAATTTTTAAAAAAATGTATAAATAGAAAAACAACTTTATTTGACAAATTTTTACTTTTTTTTATTAGTCCCCCAAGGGGACTTCAACCAGCGATCGTTGGATCGCTTGCACGATATACCAATGTATTGCAGTACATCGTCATTCTGACAGGCTTGTATTAAGCCCTGCTAGAGGCCCCCAGGCAGCCATAGCAGCCATCGCCACCCCGCGATTGCATTGTGGGGGGTGCGATGAGCTGCTAGAGGGGGTCGCCCCCCATTTTCTAACGATTTAAATGCCACGGTCGCTATTGACCTCAGCATCCCGCTCATTCCTGTGAAGTGTCGGCTGTAACACCTGCATTGTATGGAGTGGGTTCATTCCGTGAGACCCCTTCCATAATTCCCCTACCCGGCTATGATGTATGGATACGTCAAATGTCGGGAAGGGGTTAATATATGTAAAGGAATTAAACAAAATCCATGTTCACCTTATGCACAATTTTGTTCACTGCTTTAGGCTAGATTCACATGACCGAGTGCAAACTTGGAAGTGAAAAATTGAAATTTTTCACATCCAAATTGCACCCATGCGGAACCCATTTTTTACGGATCTCTAATAGACTTGAATCTATCGAGGGATCCGTGAAAACGGAAGAAAATAGGACATGTCCTATTTTTCTATGGACTCTTTACACGGTCTGTTAAAACAGCCGCCGTGTGAACGGCCCCATTGCAACACAGGCGTCTGTGTATACGTCAAACGGACATACACAACATTCGTGTGAATAAGCCCTTAGTACCATGCTATGTTTGCAGGACTTGCATCATATGTGTCCAGAGTCAGATATCTGTGTCATAATTGCTAAGCATCCATGATTGAGTTAGTCTTTTCCCAAGGCTAAATATCTTCTATGAAAACAGAACTCATTTTAGGTGCATTGACCTCTACCATTAAAAAAAAGAACACCTTACAGGGGATCTTGTTTGCTTAGTCATACAAGCAGTTAATTGCTGAAAGAAAACACTTTGATCTCAGTGAGGTGTTAATTTGTAGGATTTTTAGTGTGGTGTGAGGACCTTACAAAACAAGGCACCCTATATAAACATTACCAGTTATCTAGTGTGCTATTACTGACATTACTATCTCAACGCGGATTCATTTACACAAGTGTTTGAAGACAAGACTATGTGTCAATAAAAGAATTAGACCAGACACCTTGAGTCCATCAGGTTTATCTCCGCTTTCTGATAGGAACAGTATGTGACACAGAGTAACCCAAGTTCTTCAAAGTCTTGGCATTTCTACTGAAGACTAACACCGTTTACAGCTTTGGTAGCAGCAAACAATAAGTGGGGAGACTTCAGCTGTGAGATAAAAGTGCTGTCCTGTTAGCAAACACAAAGCTTTTTACATGCAGAATCGCTATTCTTCCACCAAGCTCCATTCATTAGCTCTTTTTTTGTTTTATTGAAATGATTAGTAACTTTATCTTCGCCCATTAAAAAGTCATTAGAAACAATATATCCTTTAGTAGGGAATAAAAGAAAGACATGAGTGAATTTAACTAAATACAATAAGTTCAAAGGTCCTGAGGAGAGATAAGAAAAGAGGATCATTTCACAGTAGCATCAAATCACTTCTCGCCAGTTTCTTTTCCAAATGGAGACCCAATTGTATGTCCCATTTAATGTAAAATATTGTAAACTGAACCATGAAACAGCAGTTTATTTATAAGAAGCTACATCTGTGCATTAGAGTAACGTTTTATATGTTTTATTGTTTTATAATATTATAACATTCAGATTACTTTACATTATTCACTAGGGAAACCATAGCTGCTGTACCTAAACTATTAAAGCAAAAAAATAAATGTATTTATTTATATCCCATTGCTTATATTATGCACTGCTGTATAAGGATTGCAAAGGAAAACAGCAGCCCTCTTTTAGTGTCAGAGATGGGGTGCACAGAAGTCAGCCTCTCGATTTCCAGAAAGTCAAGATTGTAAAAAGACAAAAGACAGCAGCACTCCTTTTTTTAGCGTTTCAAAAGAAGGGTGTTTATTCACCAGTTCATGTGCAATTTTTCAACGTCCATGAGATCTTTATAAATGCTTGACTCTTGCATGATGGGATAGCTAGACAGTGTTACATATGCAAATTAGTGATCATTTTAATTAAATCATAAGATGCATATTCAGTGTACATTTATATAAAATACAACAGATACAAAGTGAATACCATCAATATTAACATTAAGATTGTGTCTCTAAAATTGGGAGGAGAAAACAGGAATTAAAGGGGTTTGCCCATCAGGGATATTTAGGGCATATCCACAGGATATGCCATAAATGTCAGATTGATGCGGGTCCCTCCTCTGGGACCCGCACCAATCTCTAGAACGGGGCCCCCTAACCCCCATTCTATATTTCATGGATCCCGCTGCCACTTGTAATTTCCGACCATGTAATCAGAAAACAGCATAGTTCGCTGAGCTACGCTGTTCCATAACTCCCATAGAAGTTAATGGCAGTTACGGAAGCAGCGTATCACGCGAGCTACGCTGATTTCTGATTACATGGTCGGAAATTACAAGTGGCAGCGGGAAACGAGAAAGGTAGAACGGGATTTAGGGGACCCCGTTCTAGAGATAGGTGCGGGTCCCAGAATAAATGTCCACGATGTGCAAACCCCTTTAAATGAGCAAAAGGCTCCACTCTATTGTTAATATATTACAGACGGCATCTAGCAGTCGGAGGTTTGCATGCGTCAACTCTCACAGCGTCCGGTTGCTAAGCAGCGGTGTCTATAATCTCTCTTCACTAGATAGAGCATGTCACATCGGTGTTTCATTTACCGGCGCAAGCGCAAAACTGTGAAACTGGACGATGGTGTTATCTGTGTCCCAACAAGTCCGTCCCCTCTTCACGTGGTCACTACCTGGGTAGAGAAATTAACTAGATAGATATATATTCCCATAACTGGTATTCAACCTGAGTATACAGAGCCTGCATATGAATGGGACAGGTGAAAGAATGCTTACAGCAATAATAAAAAATCTGTGGAGCAGGGGCATGCCAGGCTGAGATCGCTATATCAGCAACCATATTTCCTTCCATATATACCATTCATCGCTCAAAAAGGTGGTGCTCGTACCTACAAACTCCTAATGGAGGATTTAGGATCAATACAGCATCACACCTATAAGAAATGACCCCCATGTCGACAGCTCCATATATGATGGAGTACATAGGCATGGATGGATCGTATCCTAACAAACAGCACATGCACCCAACTCAGCCGCCAGTTTCCAACCACGAAAATATTTTTAACTTTCATACTCTAGAAGTATACGGACATCTCACCATGCCCCCTGTACAGCATATTACGCTTTCCAGTTTAACACCAAATTATCATCATTCATAATGTCCAACTTGCTACAGTATTGTACAAATCTTGGACCAATTCCAACCATTAGATCACCATTACATTAAAATAAAGGGCATTCGATCTGCTCGTGGTACCAACTCCAAAGAATTCTCTTTATGGATCTAAAAAAAAATCCAGAATAGAAACAGTGGTAAAAAGTAAGTACAAATATGTAAATAAATAAATCACAACACAAGGTTGGGTACATTGTTAATAAAAATCAAATCTCACGTTTCCTTGATCTAAGGGAGACTCATATTACAATGATGAACCTGTCGTTGAATAGGGGGGAACACAGGGAATCAATAGATCTTTCTATTATAGAGGAGGCCACACGGGCATTGCAGCGCATCAATCGCATATTCTGACCGACATGTAAAATCTGCAAAAACTGTAAATACCTGGTATTTCTTCCGAGTTCTGGGATGAACAAAGGAATTGCCTTTCATCATGTTGTTGCAATAACAGCAACCTAAACAGCGGTATGAGCTTTTTTTCTCATGCTTAGTAGTTATATCTAGACCTAGGTCCGTCCGGACCTACTTGTCCTTCAAATTCCTTGGTCTCCTGTATGACATCAAGAGAGGGGTCTGAAACGCCTGAATATGTGAGAAAAGATGCTTTTAATATTAACCAATGTTGCCGATGAGCCTGATTGATCTTACCACTCAAAGGGGAGTATGTGGACACAAAAGGTATGCTTTTAGATGTACTTCTATCTTTACCTTCTGTCAACAGGATTCTCCTATTCTCCTCTCTCACCTCATTCCTAAGTCTCACCAATACCTGTTCAGGGTAACCATGTCCGGAGAATTTTTTATACACATTGAGTCCTATCTCTGGCCTTTTTTGGTGTTGTCCACTACAATCCTCCTAACACACATGAGCTGACAAAAAGGCAGCAAATTAATCATTCTTCTAGGATGATTACTGCTGTAATGAAGTAAATTATTCCTATCTGTCTTCGGGACAAAAAAGTCAGTAGTTAGTTTATTATCATTGATTTCAATCAGTGTATCCAAGAACTGTGAAAAAATGGAAATGGATTTCATCCCAAAATTATAGGAGCATTTCCTTATTATTATTATTATTCTAAATAAAGAAAATATCATCTGTATACCTCACCCAGCCCCTCGAGTAAAGGAAAAAGCTGAATAGGTATATATAACGTTCCCTAAAGTCAGCCATGAATATGTGTGCGTACATCGGTGCGACATTGGACCACATCGCGGTTCCCCTTTGGTGCTTGTGTGTGCAATTCCAGTAAATAATCATGTAATTTCCTATCTATGATATCATTAGAAAAGGCATCATCCACAATCAGTTTAATCTTATGCATGTCAGTAAATTTTGGATCAACCCCCAAATTTCTCATATTCTGCTATGTCACCAAGTTGTCTATTAATCTATACCTGCTTGTGTCCATGACCACAATTTCTCCCCTCTGAATTGCTGTTCAGAGATTGTCACCATTCAACTCAGTTGCTGTCTCCAATGAGGCACATGTATTTTTCCTATCTCAAACACACGCAAAGTAGGAACAATTTGTTTTTGGAGCGTGGGAGGAAACTCACGCAGACATGGGGAGAACATACAAACTCCATGTAGATGTTGCCCTTGGTAGGTTTTGAACCTAGTGATTCAAGAGAATGGCTAACCACCAGTGGCGTAACTACCGCGGTAGCAGCAGTAGCGGCTGCTACGGGGCCCGGGGCTTGAGGGGGCCCGTGCCGCCAGCCGACACGCCCACCCAAATGCCCGGTGGCGCCGCTAGCAGCCGTTATGGCTGCTACAGCGGTAGCGCCGCTACTGTGGGGCCCGCGCCGCCGAGCCTTACACAGGCCCTCTCATCATGCCTGTAGGTGTCGCTAGCACCGGAGGGGGCCCCAGTGCTAGCGGCAGCCAAATACATGTATTAGCACTGAATGGCCGGGCATGTTCCGTGCCTGACCATCCAGTGCCTTACAATGACACTGATTGGCTAGCGGCGCGATGACATCATCGCGCCGCTTCCATGCTTGGAAGGTGCTGATTGGCGGGCCAAGTCATTCTGCCCCGCCAATCAACGTCATTGGAGGACGCTCGTTCAGCTCCTGCAGACATGCTCAGAAGAGAGCATGTCTGCATCGCCAGTGAACAGTGTGGGAACGGGTTCATGTGAGTATGCCAAGTTTATTTTTTTTTCCCCTCAAAAATGTGAATGCCATTATCTATAATGGGGGGGGGTCGTCTTTATGTGGGCTATTATATATAGGGGGTCTATATGTGGGGCAGTAGCTACAGGGGGGTCTATATGTGGGGCAGTAGCTACAGGGGGGTCTATATGTGGGGCAGTAGCTACAGGGGGGGTCTATATGTGGGGCAGTAGCTACAGGGGGGTCTATATGTGGGGGTGTGGGCCACTATATACCGGGGGCTCTATATGTGGGCCATTATATACAGGGGGCTCTATATGTGGGCCATTATATACAGGGGGCTCTATATGTGGGCCACTATATACAGGGGGGGTCTATATGTGGGGCACTAGCTACAGGGGAGGTCTGGATGTGGGCCACTATCTACAGGGTGGTCTATATGTGGGGCAGTATATGTGAGACACTATACAAGGGTGGGCTATATGTAGAGCACTATCTATAGGGGAGCTATTTTTTAGGGTACTTTCTATAGGGGTGGGCTATGTGTGGGACACTATATACAGGGGTGGGTTACCTGTGGGGCACTAGCAACAGGGTGGCTATATGTAGTGCACAGTCTACAGGGGTGGGCTATATGTGGGACACTATATACAGGGGGAGCTATATGTTAGACACTATCTACAGAGGTGGGCTATACGTGGAGCAACTAACTATAGGGGAAGCTATATGTAGGGCAGCACGGTGGCTCAGTGGTTAGCACTATTGCCTTGCAGCTCTGGAGTCCATATGTGGGCACTATCTACAGGGGCTTCTGTGTGACAGTTATATTTAGATGTGTTGAGAATTTTAACTTTGTTTACAGGTGCAGAAATGTTTTAAAAGTGAGAAGCTGAAGACATCTAAACGGAAAACTGCAGAAATGGGTCATGGCCGGGAGAAATCCATCATAGATGTCTGAACCGGAGGGAGAAGAAAAGAACTAGAATCTGAGACGTCACCGGTGAGTCACTTAATGTAAATGTTTATTCTGCCTCTAATCAGTATTGTAGTCACTGTATGATCTGCAGCGAGATGATGGGTGGTATGATTTTTTTTTTGTGAAACCGCATCTCCCAGCATATCCTTACCATTGTTCCGGCCATGCTGGGAGCTGTAGTTTTACACCGTACAAACCTATACGCAGTGGCCTAACTACCGCTATAGCAGCCGTAGCGACTTCTACGGGGCCTGCAGCATGAGGGGGCCCGTGGCACCCGCCGGCACGGCCCCTCCCATGGCCGCAGGCTCCGCTAGCAGCCGCTATTGCCGCTACAGCGCGACGCCACTGATGGGGTTGTTCCTACAAAAGACATGCATCCCCTATCCACAGGATAGGGGATACATGTGGGATCGCTGGGACGCACAGCGATGAGGAGAACGGGGGAACGAAAGTCCCCCCTAAGTTCTCCATGACAAACCTCGGACTTCCGGGGTCTGTGTCGGCAGCTCCGTAGAAATGAATGGAGCGCCGGTCACGCTTGTGCGCATGCGTGACCAGCGCTCCTTTCATTTTTATTGAACTGCGCAGACGCCAGAAGTCCAAGGTTAGTCATGGAGAACTTCGTGGGACTTTCGGTCCCCCGTTCCCCTTATCACTGCCAGCGATCACACATGGATCCCCTATCCTGTGGATAGGGGATGCATGTCTTTTGTAGGACAAACTATAGGCCGTTTTTTTTTTGGGGGGGGGTCTGTATGGCGTTATCTACAGAGGGGGTCTGTATGGCGTTATCTACAGGGGGCTGTGTATGGTGCTATCTATAGGGGGGCGCTGTGTGGTGGAATCTATAGGGAGGCACTATCTACAAGGGGGGGGGGGGTTGTGTGATACCCAGCAGAGGGGGGGCCCCAGTCAAAAGTTTGCTATGGGGCCCAGTCTTTCCTAGTTACGCCCCTGCTAACCACTGAGCCACTGTACTGCCCACAAAAACGCTCACCTTTAATGTTTGAAAGACTAGTCCATCAGAAGCTCAAGGGAAAGCCCTATAAGAAGCTTAGTGTTGGGAATCACTATTTTGTTAGAAGGGTTTGTTCAGAGTTGAATACCACATTGATACATTCATAGTTACATAGATAAGCAGTACAAATGTTAGAAGAACTTTACATACTGAGATACTGTAAACCTCAGATGAAATTGTATGCTTGGGAATAACAGATTTTAAAAACTTTTGGAAGTTTCCAACATGAAATGAATTTGCAAGATTTTATGACTTCCAGGGTTGAAACCTTTATAATAAGTCTTCCACTGTGACTGTGACTGGTTATCTCCAGCCTATTTCTAGTCCCTCCAAAGTATTAATAAAGCTGTTTTCAAAGCTTTACCGCACTGACCAACTACGTCCACTGCTGACTAAATGCTTCAATGCTTTTTTTTTTACATTTGGACCGAACAAAAATAAAAAATCTGGACGCCTGAGTAGTTTTATATTAAAGAGTACCTGTCACTAGGTCCTACAAAGTGAGATAGTAGTCTTATCTAATAGCAGCTGTGTCTGTGAGTCCGACGGTGTTTGTCCTATATTTGTGCATCTCCTCGTTGCTGAGCTACGGACCCTTTTTTATTTTGCAACCATTATGCAAATGTCCCGCTGGTCGCCAGCGATTCTCAATGGGCGGAGTTACCACTGAGCCTATTAGGCTGTTTCCTTCCGACATTGTTAGGCCAGCGTCATCACGAAAGTCTCACGTGATGACACTGGTCTAGGAGTATCTGGAGGAAACATCTGTTCAGCTATTTTATGTGTATGGTGAGGTTTACTTTTTATTGACTTATATTGGCAATCTCTGGCAGCCCCATACAAAATATATGGAGCGGTGGCCAAACATGGGCAGTATTGCTCCTTTCATATGGGGTGCACAGTAATGGCCAGGCAAATCCGTTCTCTTAATCGGAGGTGGTCCTAGCGGTCGGACTCCCACCTACCATATATATATCACCTGTGGATAGGTGTTAAATATCGATTATGGAAAAATCCCTTTAATAGAATCAGGGATTTTTCTATGTTTGCATGCAGAGGTCAGATAAAACCCATTGGAAAACTATATGATCATGGATTTTCATACTCAATTTACTAATGTTTTTCCTTATTTACTAAATTACATAGTTAATAGGATTGAAAAAAGACTTAGGTCCATCAAGTCCAACCTATAATTCTACCATGTTGATCCAGAGGAAGGCAAAAACCCCTATGAGGCAGATGCCAATTGACCCATCTTAGGGGAAAAAAATAGCTTTGTCCTTCTTATACATAGTTGCTCAAAATGTGCACAATATTCCATGTGTGGTCTGACTAGTGATCTGCATAGATGCAAAACAGTTTTCTTGTCATGAGCCTCTATGCCTTTGATCCATTTGAACAATATTTTCCAATTGTTTTGCTGCACTAACATGGCAAACATATTTAACTATGCCATGTAAACATGTCTGATATATAATGCAAAGTGGCTTGAAGGTGAACCCTCAACCCAAGGAGAATATCCGTCTTTAAACAACTTTTTAATTATTTTAAGTTTAATTAGGTCCAAAATTATTCTTATAAGGGTTAGCACTGCATATTTCCTCTATAGAACTCCAAATCCCCTATATAGAAATTGATTTTTTTTAAAAATCTTAAAACTTGCAGCCGCCACTAGGGGGAGCTTACTGCATCATACGGATTAATGAACTCAATTGAGCTCCTAAACTCCCCCTAGTGGTGGCTGCAGGAATCCATAATTTTATTGTTTAACTCTATGGCTGTGAGAAGGGAAGCAGGAACTCTATAACAGGAAATTTAAGCTTAAACACCCTTTACAGATATATTATGAAATTATTCAATGTAGAATTTGAAACCAAAAAATATAAATGTAACATTATATTTAAACTAACAAGAAAAATATCTGAATTTAGTTAACTTCATCTGTTTATTTACTTAAATCTACTTAACCCCTTCCCTCTTTAGCCACTTTTGACCTTCCTGACCGAGCCTCATTTTTCAAATATGACATGTTTCACTTTATGTGGTAAAAACTCCGGAATGCTTTCACCTATCCAAGCGATTCTGAGATTGTTTTCTCATGACACATTGGACTTTAAGTTACTGGCAAAATTTGCTCGATATGTTCAGTATTTAATTGTGAAAAACACCAAAATTTAGTGAAAAATTGCAAAAATTAGCATTTTTCTCAATTTAAATGTATCTGCTTGTAAGACAGGCAGTTATACCACACAAAATTGTTGCTAATTAACATCCCCAATATGTCTACTTTAGATTGGTATCGTTTTTTGAACATCCTTTTATTTTTCTATGACATCACAAGGCTTAGAACTTTAGCAGCAATTTCTCACATTTTCAAGAAAATTTCAAAAGGCCATTTTTACAGGGACCAGTTCAGTTGTGAAGTGGCTTTGAGGGCCTTATATATTAGAAACCCCCAAAAAGTCACCCCATTTTAAAAACTTCACCCCTCAAAGTATTCAAAACAGCATTTAGAAAATGTCTTAACACTTTACACATTTCACAGGAATTAAAGCAAAGTAGAGGTGAAATTTACAAATTTCATATTTTTTTGCAGAAATAAATTTTTAATACAATTTTTTTTATAACACAGAAGGTTTTACCAGAGAAATGCAACACAATATTTATTGCCCAGTTTCTGCAGTTTTAGGAAATATCCCACATGTGGCCGTAGCGTGCTACTGGACGGAAGCACCGGCCTCAGAAGCAAAGGAGCACCCAGTGGATTTTGGGGCCTTATTTTTGTTAGAATAAATTTTAGGCATCATGTCAGGTTTGAAGGGCTCTTGCGGTGCCAAAACAGTGAAAATCCCCCAAAATTGACCCCATCTGGGAAACTACACACCTCAAGGAAATTATCTAGGGGTACAGTGAGCATTTTGACCGCACAGGTTTTTTACAGAAATTATTGAAAGTAGGCCATGAAAATTAAAATCAACATTTTTTCAAAGAAAATGTAGGTTTAGCGATTTTTTTTCTCATTTCCACAAGGACTAAAGGAGAAAAGGCACCATAAAATTTGTAAAGCAATTTCTCCCGAGTAAAAAAATACCCCACATGTGGTAATAAACGGTTGTTTGGAGACACGGCGTGGCTTAGAAGGGAAAGAGCGCTATTTGGCTTTTGGAGCTCAAATTTAGCAGGAATGGTTTGCGGAGGCCATGTCGCATTTACAAAGCCCCTGAGGGGACAAAACAGTGGAAAACCCCCACAAGTGACCCCATTTCGGAAACTACACCCACTGAGGAAATTATCTAGGGGTATAGTGAGTGTTTTGACCCCACAAGTTTTTTGCATAAATTATTGGAAGTAGGCCCTGAAAATTACAATCGAAATTATTTCAAAGAAAATGTAGGTTTAGCTAATTTTTTCTCATTTCCACAAGGACTGAAGGAGAAAAAACACCACAAAATTTGTAAAGCAATTTCTCCCGAGTTTAACAATGCCCCACATGTGGTAATAAATGGCTGTTTGAAGACACGGCGTGGCTTAGAAGGGAAAGAGCGCTATTTGGCTTTTGGAGATCACATTGAGCAGGAATGGTTTGCGGAGGCCATGTCACATTTACAAAGCCCCTGAGGGGAAAAAACAATGAAAACGCCCAAAAAGTGAAACCATTTAGGAAACTACACCTCTTGAGGAATTAATCTAGGGGTGTAGTGAGCATTTTGACCCCACAGATGTTTCATAGAATTTATTAGAATTGGGCAGTGAAAATAAAAACAGTCCTTTTTCTTCAATAAGACGTAGCTTTAGCTCAAATTTTTTCATTTTCGCAACAAATAAAGGAAAAAAAAGAACCCAACATTTGTAAAGCAATTTCTCCCGAGTACGGCAATACCCCATATGTGGTCATAAACTGCTGTTTGGGCACACGGCAGGGCTCAGAAGGGAAGGACCGCCATTTGGAGTGCAGATGTTGCTGGATTGGTTTCTGGGCGCCTGTGGGCCCAAAACAGTGGAAACCCCCCAGAGGTGACCCCATTTTGGAAACTACACCTCTCAATGCATTTACCTAGGGGTGTAGTAAGCATTTTAACCCTGCAGGTGATTGGCAGAAATTGGTGTGCACTCGATGTTGCAGAGTGAAAATGGGATTTTTTTCCATAGATATGCCAATATGTGGTGCCCAGCTTGTGCCACCATAACAAGACAGCGCTCTAATTATTATGCTGGGTTTCCTGGTTTTAGAAACACCCTACATGTGGCCCTAATCTCTTGCCTGGACAGTCGACCAGGCTCAGGAGTGAAAGCGTACCATGTAAAATTGAGGCCTAATTTGTCGATTTACAAAGTATTGGTTCACAACTGCAGAGGCTCAGATGTGAAATAATAAAAAGAAACCCCTGAGAAGTGACCCCATTATGGAAACTGCACCCCTCAAGGCATTTATTAAGGGGTTTAGTGAGCATTTTCACCCCACAGGTCTTTTCCATAAATGAATGCGCTGTGGATGGTGCAAATTCAAAATTTATATTTTTCCCTAGATATGCCATTCAGTGGCAAATATGTCGTGCCCAGCTTATGCCACTGGAGACACACACCCCAAAAATTGCTAAAAGGGTTCTCCCGGGTATGACAGTGCCATATATGTGGAAGGAAACTGCTGTTTGAGGACGCTGTAGGGTTCAGATGGGAGGAAATGCCATTTGGCTTTTGGAGCGTGGATTTTGCTTGGTAGTAGTTTTGTTTGGAGTCTTACTGGTGTTTCCGTTTATAATGTAGGGCATATGTAAGCCGGGCAGAATATATAAGGGGCATAGTTAGGTGGTATAATAATGGGGTAAAAAAAAAAACAATAAAATGATCCATAGATGTGTGTTACGCTGTGACACAATTCTTTCTGCACAGGTGGGTGTCACACTGATATATGGTGTCCTTTATTATCCCCCTTTTGGTCCACACTCCGCGCCTTTGCAGTTTGGGGAATTTTGCTGGGAAGTGTTGTCCTGGTATAATACGGGCACCCTCGCTTCCAGCGGATATGTTTGGGCCCTCCCTTTCCTGGTTCCCTAATTTTAGGTCCTTGATAAATCGCCTCTTCAAACAGAAGAAATGTTCCCATCGGGCACAACTGCATATTTGTTATTTCCTGACTTATTGGAGCCAAAACTAATTTTATTTTTCATAGACGTAGCGGTATGAGGGCTGGTTTGTTGCGGGACGAGCTGTAGTTATTATTGGTACCATTTTGGGGTACATGCAACTTTTTGATCACCTTTTATCCTATTTTTTGGAATGCCAGGTAAACAAAAAAAACGCAATTCTGGCACAGCTTTTTTCGTTTTTTTTTATACAGCGTTCACCATGCGTTATAAATTACATGTTCACGTTATTCTGTGGGTCAGTGCGATTCCGGTGATACCTAATTTATAGCACTTTTTCATGTTTTACAACTTTTTGCACAATAAAATTACTTTTGTAAAAAGAATGTATTTTTTCTGTCGCCAAGTTGTGAGAACCATAACTATTTAATTTTTTTGTCGACGGAGTTGTATGAGGGCTTGTTTTTTGCGGGACAAGCTATAGTTTTTATAGGTACCATTTTTGGATACGTGCGACTTTTTGATCACTTTTTATTCTAATATTTGTAGGGCAAAGTGACCAAAAAACAGAAACTCTGGTAAAGTTTTTTACGTTTTTTTTTACGCTGTTCACCGCGTGCAATAAATAATATAATATTTTGATACATCAGGTCGTTACGGTCTTGGCGATACCAAATACATATGGTTTATTATTTTTCAATAATAAAGGACTTGATAAGAGTAAAAGGGGGATTGTGTTTTATTTGATTACTTGAAACTTTTATTGTTTTCAAACTTTTATTTTTTGCACTTTTTTTTACACTTTTTTATACTTTTTTTACACTTTTTCTCAAGTCCCACTAGGGGACTTGAAGGTCCAACGGTCAGATTTTTTTTTTCTAATAGATTGCACTACCTATGTAGTGCAATGTATTAGATCTGTCAGTCATTCACTGACAGCAAGCCGATTAGGCTTCGCCTTCCGGCGGGGCCTAAATCGGCTTCCGTAATGGCAGAGCAGGAGACCATTGTGTCTCCTGTTGCCATAACAGCAGTCACCAGTCCTGATTGCCTGTCAGGGCTGGCGATCTGCTAGTAACCGCTACGATGCAGCAATCGCTTTCGATTGCTGCATCGAAGGGGTTAATGGCAGGGATCGGAGCTAGCTCCGGTTCCTGCCGTTACAGGTGGATGTCAGCTGTACAGTACAGCTGACTTCCACCGCTGATGACGCCGGATCAGCTCCTGACCCGGCGCCATCTTGCCGGCAGCTACGGAAGCCGATCAGGCTCCGCCGCCGGGCGGATCTTGACCGGCTTCGGTGCTAGGCAGACCGGGAGGCCAGTATTAGGTCTCCGGTTGCCATTGCAGCCACCGGAACCCCGGCAATTTCATTACTGGGGTTCCGATGAGCTGCAAACACCTTAAGTGCAGCGATCGCGTTTGAGCGCTGCACTTAAGGGGTTAATGGCGGGGATCGAAGCTAATTTCGGTCCCCGCCGTTACAGCCGGATGTCAGCTGTAAGATACAGCTGAGATCCGGTGATGGAAGGCACCGGCTCAGCTTCTGAGCCGGTCCCAAACATTCGGCGTATAGGTACGTCAAGATGCGGGAATTCAATGCTTTCCATGACGTACCTATACGGCAAATGTCGGGAAGGGGTTTTAAAATTGTCCACTTTTGTCAACAGATAGAAATAATTTCATAGTTCCAACTTAGGTTAATAGGTCATCTAAGCCATGTCGTATTTTTTTGATCTCTTGATTGTGAAGAACAGCAATAAGAGAAGGAGAAAGGCACCTGTAAACCCTGTGTGACTGTCATTCAATATATCTATAGACTGTCTTTCAGTGGAACTAGTCCCAAACTCTTTATATGATTAAGAATGATTTCATGTGCTTCTCAGTAACATTTCTCATGTAATAATATAGTCATTCTTCTGTAGGTCTATTCATTATGATGTGTACGTCTTTCATTTCCTATTACTGATCTCTTTGCCTGACTCTTGTTTAAAAGATGTTACTGTAGTCTTGCTAAAAGGTTTTAAACATCCAGTAATCAGTAGTCTTTAAAAGGCATAGCTAATGTGAATAGTGGTAGACGTAGACTGTGTCAACACTGTCTCTCACTTCAAACTAAAATAATAAGATTATTCACACATTTTCTTTTGAGGGTATTTTCGACCTATTCAAACATGTTAGGTGACCACATGAGAAGAGACAATTAAGTATAATGAAAATAATATATTTCCTTCTGTCTGGCATTTTTAAATATATTTTCCAAGTGCTACAATTTAAGCACAAATTAATAATCACTGTGTAAGTAGGCTTGGTCTTTTTTATTTTTTGTCTTTTGGGGGCAAAATATCTGCATTTAGAATGTTGTGTTTGGTCATCTAACATTTTTTTCATGTTTGCTCCTCAAGTTCTTAATTGGGGTTTCCCATCGTTAAATATAATTTTAATTGTATAAATCATAATAAATGAACAATTTTTGCCATTTACATGCTGTTTTTAAAAAAAACAAAAACATCCAGTGCAGAGCTATAACATTTACTTACATAGTATGGTGCCACCTGGTGTTCAAAGTGTATAGCAATGTGCATGTCCACCTAATGAGCTGAGTAATGGTGGACACACATGCTCAATCACTCTACCCACAGTTAGTTTTTTTGTATAGTGGTATTCTGTTAACTGCAGAGTGACCAATAGAAATAGCTTTCTGCCCTGCTTGTCAGGGAAGGAGCAGAGCCTCCGCAGTGTAATTAAGAAGACATTCTTCTCAGCTTGTTTGGTTTGTAAAGCTTTATTGTTTTATTTTATAATATTTTCATTGGTGCCTCAGGGAGTGCATACTGTGAATGTCACGCAGTACATATCTTCCCTATTCTGGATCCCATTTTACCTGTCTGCAGGGAAAGTAAGAAGGGACTATATTGTCACCTGCCACAGGGGGAAGGATGCTGAATCTGCTCAAAGTCCCCGGCAGCACAGACTAGCAGCAGCACAAAGGGGGACACGTGGAAGGAAAAAAAAAAATACGAGAAAGGTATTTTATGTGCTAGAAATACTGAAAATTACTATAATACAGCTGTTAACAGCATTTCTGGACTTCTGGTATGAAAATGATTCATGATATAACTCCTCTAACCAATATGTTTATATATCAGAGCAACTTCAAAGAATATAGTCAAAAGTTTTGTGGGACAATACCAATTATTCATATGTCTAAAGAGACCAAAACAAAGACCACCCTTTTGCTTATTTAATTATCAGTGAAAGTGTCCATTAAGTAAAAGTTAAACATATTAAATTAAAAGGGAAAATATAGCAGAAAATATACAGTTTATGTTCATCTGTAAGTAACAGATTGTTAGGCAAAAGCTTCTAGCACTTAATATAATATTTTTTAGAATTTCATATCTCCACTCTTTATTTTTGGTATGTTGCCCTTAAAAGAGACACTAACACAAGAAACTAAGGCTGGACACATGAGATAGATGCCAGTGGGATCGGTTGACAATGTAATGCGTATAGGGAAAGATGAGTTGGAAAAATTGCATGTTTATGGGAAAGATGGTTCAGCTGGTTGCTGAAGGAGAGTTCAACTGATAGGAATCTCCCGCAACATGTACGTACAGATTTGCATAACATGCATGTTTATTTCAGCAGGAAGAAAACATCTTGCAGACCTTATCTCCCAGTTAAAAAAAAGGATTTAACATGTTAATGTCCAACATGCTTCATTCCCCTGATGGCAGATGTCGGGGAACAGTCTGGCTGCCCTCAAGCAAATTAGTTCTCAGTTCAGCCAATATTTATCTTTTGTGTACGACCAGTTTAACACGCCTTAACTGCACTGCAAATTTCATGCTCATGTGCATCTAGAATGGTTAATGGAGATATTTCTGAGGACATGAAATAAATAAAAATCAACCTCCATAAGGAAGGGGCAAATAAGTGGAAAAAAAACAAGAATTCTCAAAAAATAATTGAAAGATTTAGAAAAAACAAAACTACTAAAAATTGCCAACTAGTAGACTACCAAAAATGTCACCAAAATGTTAATCTTTGAGAGATAGGATGAACTTAAAGTTAAAGAGGCTCTGTCACCAGATTTTGCAACCCCTATCTGCTATTGCAGCAGATCGACGCTGCAATGTAGATAAGAGTAACGTTTTTGTTTTTTTTTTAAAACAAGCATTTTTGGCCAAGTTATGACCATTTTTATATTTATGTAAATGAGGCTTTCTAAAGTACAACTGGGCGTGTTTAAAGTAAAAGTACAACTGGGCGTGTATTATGTGCGTACATCTGGGCGTTTTTACTTCTTTTACTAGCTGGGCGTTGTGAATGGGAGTGTATGATGCTGACGAATCAGCATCATCCACTTCTCTTCGTTACCACCCAGCTTCTGGCAGTGCACAGACACACAGCGTGTTCTCGAGAGATCACGCTGTGACGTCACTTCCCCAGGTCCTGCATCGTGTCGGACGAGCGAGGTCACATCGGCACCAGAGGCTACATTTGATTCTGCAGCAGCATCGGCGTTTGCAGGTAAGTCGATGTAGCTACTTACCTGCAAACGCTGATGCTGCTGCAGAATCAACTGTAGCCTCTGGTGCCGATGTGTCCTCGCTCGTCCGACACGATGCAGGACCTGGGGCAGGAAGTGAGTGACGTCACAGCGTGATCTCTCCAGAACACGCTGTGTGTCTGTGCACTGCCAGAAGCTGGGTGTTAACGAAGAGAAGTGGATGATGCTGATTCGTCAGCATCATACACTCCCATTCACAACGCCCAGCTAGTAAAAGAAGTAAAAACGCCCAGATGTACGCACATAATACACGCCCAGTTGTACTTTTACTTTAAACACGCCCAGTTGTACTGTAGAAAGCCTCATTTGCATAAATATAAAAATGGTCATAACTTTGCCAAAAATGCTCGTTTTTAAAAAAAAAAACACGTTACTCTTATCTACATTGCAGCGCCGATCTGCTGCAATAGAAGATAGGGGTTGCAAAATCTGGTGACAGAGCCTCTTTAACTACTGCTCCAGATCAGGGGTTTCTGTCCATCCCTTTATTGTGAGATGACAACTTAAAGGGAATGTGTCGCTAGAATTTTTTTTTTCTTCAGTTCAACAATTAGTATATAAGTGATTACACATTGTTTTAATTTTTTCATTTTTTCACAAGTCAGGAAATATTATAAATTAGATTCTAGTTTATAACATTTCCATGTGCTGGCCACTAGAGGGAGCAGTTCCCAAAATTGCAGCATGGTCACTATGGTAAAGTAACCTCATTAATTTATGCTGCAAATTTGGGGTGGACACACTCTCCTCTAGTGTCTGTGATGGCAGGAAGGAGGTGAAGGGAAAGTGAGCCCTAATCTACCCACCGCCCTGTCCCTGCCTACTTGCAACGACCCGCCCTAGGCGACAAGGTACAACTGGGCGGCGGTCCCTACGCTGTCTAAGTGCACAGGAAAACAAACAGGGAACACGCAAGGGAAGGGGCAGTAGCCACGGAACGCCACGAGGAAACGGAGTGGCGAACGAACAGTCAGGACCAGGACGAAGTGAGTAACCCGAGCGGGCACGGAGACAGAAGCAAGCCAGGGGCAAAGCAAAGCAAGTCAAGTCAAGGAGAACTGCAGCAAGGCAGAAGCACGGCAGAAGCAGGCTGGAGCAAGCAGCAGTGGGGCCAGGAATCCAAAAGAATAACAAGCAATGAGGAAGAGAAAACTGCAGGTATAAATGGACAGGGGGCGGAGCTAACTCTGACTAAACCAGGCCGCGATAGGCTCTCCCACTCCTGAGCCTGCCACCCTGATTGGTGGGAGCCAGTGTCAGTCTAAGAGGTCTGGCCTCAGGTGTCGACTGATTAACCCTGGGAGTCTCCACAGACGTAGTGCCTGGCAGATCCTTTACAGTACTCCCCCTTTTATGAGGGGCCACCGGACCCTTACTAAGAGGACCCGGTTTAGTGGGGAAGAGAAGGTGGAACCTCCTGACCAATACCCCAGCGTGAACATCTCGAGCAGGTACCCAAGTCCTCTCCTCCGGCCCGTATCCTCTCCAATGGACCAGGTACTGGAGGGAGCCCTGGATCATCCTACTGTCCACAATCTTGGCCACCTCGAATTCCACCCCCTCAGGGGTGAGAACGGGAACAGGAGGTTTCCTAGAGGGGGACCAGGACGGGGAGCAGCGTTTAAGGAGGGAAGCATGAAAGACGTCGTGTATGCGGAAGGATGGGGGCAGCTCCAGACGGAAGGATACAGGGTTGAGGACTTCAATGACCTTATAAGGCCCAATAAATCGGGGAGCAAACTTCCTGGACGGGACCTTAAGGCGCAAGTTCCTGGACGACAACCAGACCAAATCCCCGACGACAAACCGGGGGTTAGCAGAACGTCTACTATCCGCCTGAATCTTTTGTGCGCTCTGGGACGCCTCTAGGTTCTTCTGAACCTGGGCCCAGACAGTGCACAGTTCCCGATGAACATCCTCTACCTCAGGATTATTGGAACAACCAGGGGAGACGGAGGAGAACCTTGGGTTAAACCCGAAATTACAGAAAAACGGGGAGACCCCTGACGAGTTACTGACCCGGTTATTCAGGGAAAATTCAGCAAGGGGAAGGAATGAGACCCAATCGAATTGACAGTCAGAGATGAAACACCTTAAATATTGTTCCAGGGATTGGTTGGTCCTTTCCGTTTGGCCGTTAGTTTCGGGATGGAAGGCGGAGGAGAAGGACAGATCAATCTCCAACTTTTTACAAAAGGCTCTCCAAAATAAGGAAACAAATTGTACCCCTCTGTCCGAAACGATATTGACTGGGGCCCCATGGAGACGCAGGATGTGTTTCACAAACAAAGAAGCTAACGTCTTGGCGTTAGGTAGCTTCTTAAGGGGCACAAAGTGACACATCTTGCTGAAGCGGTCGACTACCACCCACACCACCGACTTGCCCTGAGATGGAGGCAAATCGGTGATAAAATCCATGGAGATATGGGTCCAAGGTCTCTGGGGAATGGGCAAGGGACGTAGTAGGCCCGCAGGTCGGGACCTAGGGGTTTTGGACCTAGCGCAAACCTCACAAGCGGCGACGTAAGCCCTAACATCTTTAGGCAACCCAGGCCACCAATAGTTTCTGGTAATGAGGTGTTTGGTGCCCAAGATGCCAGGATGACCAGATAGAGCGGAGTCATGGTTTTCCCTGAGTACCCTCAGCCGGTATTGCAGGGGAACAAACAGTTTGTCCCCAGGGACGTTCCCGGGAGCTGCACCCTGATCAGCCGCGATATCAGAAGCTAAATCAGAATCCGTGGCAGAGATGATTATACCAGGGGGTAAAATACAAGCGGGATCCTTCTCGGAAGGAGGATTGGCCATGAAACTACGTGACAGAGCATCAGCCTTAATATTCTTGGACCCAGCCCTATAGGTAACCAAGAAATTAAATCTGGTAAAGAATAGTGCCCACCGAGCTTGTCTAGGATTAAGCCTCCGGGCCGATTCTAGGAAAACCAGATTCTTGTGATCCGTAAGGACCGTTACCTGGTGTCTGGCCCCCTCCAGGAAGTGCCGCCACTCCTCAAAAGCCCATTTAATGGCTAGAAGTTCGCGGTTGCCAATATCATAGTTACTCTCCGTGGGCGAAAACTTCCTAGAGAAGTAAGCACAGGGGCGGAGATGGGTGAGGGAGCTGGTACCCTGGGACAAGACGGCCCCCACTCCCACCTCGGAAGCGTCAACCTCCACAATAAATGGCTCCTCTTGGTTGGGCTGAATCAGCACGGGGGCCGAGATAAAGCACTTCTTGAGAGTCTCAAAGGCCTGGACGGCCTCAGGGGGCCAATGGAGGACATCAGCACCCTTGCGGGTAAGGTCCGTAAGAGGCTTAGCGACGACCGAGAAGTTGGCAATAAATCTCCTGTAATAGTTGGTGAACCCTAAAAAACACTGTAACGCCTTAAGGGAGGCAGGTTGGACCCATTCCGCCACAGCTTGAACCTTGGCAGGGTCCATGCGGAATTCATGAGGAGTGAGGATTTGCCCTAAAAATGGTATCTCCTGTACCCCAAAGACACATTTCTCAGCCTTAGCAAACAGATTATTCTCCCGAAGGACCTGGAGCACCTTCCTGACATGCTCCACGTGAGAGGACCAGTCCTTGGAAAACACCAGTATGTCATCAAGGTACACAACAAGAAAATTACCCAGGTACTCTCTCAGGATTTCATTAATAAAATTCTGGAAGACAGCAGGGGCGTTACACAACCCAAAGGGCATGACCAGGTATTCGAAATGACCCTCGGGTGTGTTGAACGCAGTTTTCCACTCATCCCCCTCTTTGATGCGGATAAGGTTATATGCCCCCCGTAGATCGAACTTAGAAAACCATTGGGCTCCCTGAACCTGATTAAAAAGATCCGGAATCAAAGGAAGTGGGTACTGGTTCCTTACAGTGACCTTATTCAGGTTACGATAATCAATGCACGGCCTAAGACCACCATCCTTCTTCCCCACGAAGAAGAAGCCAGCACCTACAGGAGAAGTCGAGGGGCGAATGAAACCCTTGGCCAGGCATTCCTGGATATACACCCTCATGGCTTCACGTTCAGGACATGAAAGATTAAATATCCTACCTTTAGGAAGCTTGGCACCAGGCACCAAATCGATAGCGCAATCGTAATCTCTATGGGGGGGCAACACCTCGGAGGCCTCCTTAGAAAACACATCGGCGAAGTCCTGAACGAACTCAGGAAGCGTGTTTACCTCCTCCCGGGGAGAAATAGAGTTAACAGAAAGACATGACATAAGACATTCATTACCCCATTTGGTGAGATCCCCAGTATTCCAATCAAACGTGGGATTATGCAACTGCAACCAGGGAAGGCCTAAAACCAGATCAGACGATAATCCCTGCATTACCAGTACAGAGCACTGCTCCAAATGCATGGAGCCAACCAGGAGTTCAAAAACAGGAGTATGCTGAGTAAAATAACCATTAGCAAGGGGAGTAGAGTCGATTCCTACTACAGGGATAGGATAAGGTAAATCAATACAAGGCATCTTTAGAGACATAGCAAATTCCACAGACATGATATTAGCAGATGAGCCAGAATCCACGAAAGCACTGCCCGTGGCAGACCGGCCAGCAAACGAGACCTGAAAGGGAAGCAAAATTTTATTGCGTTTCACATTAACGGGAAATACCTGTGCGCCCAAGTGACCTCCCCGATGATCACTTAGGCGCGGAAGTTTTCCGGCTTCTTATTCTTGCGCCTGGGACAGGTGTTCAGTAGATGCTTGTCGTCCCCACAGTAGAAGCAGAGACCGTTCATTCTGCGAAACTCCCTACGTTGTCGAGGGGACATGGAGTCCCCGAGTTGCATAGGTACCTCCGAGTCCTCCGTGGAGGGGCGAGGAGGTCGGGACCTCGGGGGGATCGCAGAAAAGTCAGAGGGGAGCACACTGAAGCGTTCTAGCTGACGTTCCCTGAGACGTCGGTCAAGTCGTACTGCTAGGGCCATAACCTGGTCAAGGGAGTCAGACGAGGGGTAGCTAACCAGCAGATCCTTCAGGGCGTCAGAATATCCTAACCTAAACTGGCACCTTAGGGCCGGATCGTTCCACTGAGAAGCTACGCACCACTTCCTAAAATCAGAACAGTATTCCTCAACCGGTCTCCTACCCTGACGTAAGGTCACCAACTGACTCTCGGCTAAAGCAGTCCTGTCAGTCTCGTCGTAAATGAGTCCGAGGGCATAGAAAAAACGATCAACAGAGGAAAGTTCAGGGGCGTCAGGAGCCAAGGAGAAGGCCCACTCTTGGGGCCCTTCCTGGAGTCGGGATATGATGATACCCACCCGCTGGTTCTCGGAACCTGAGGAGTGGGGCTTAAGGCGGAAATATAGTCTGCAACTCTCCCGGAAGGAGAGAAACGTCTTACGGTCCCCTGAAAACCGGTCAGGTAACTTGAGGTCGGGTTCTAGAGGTGAGGTGGTGCGCCCAACCCTTTGGGCCAGGGCCTGGACCTGTAGGGAGAGGCCCTGCATCTGCTGGGTCAGGGTCTCAAGGGGGTCCATGATAGCGACAGCGTAGGAGAAATGGTAGACTAGGTAAGGGCTTGTTATTCTGTGATGGCAGGAAGGAGGTGAAGGGAAAGTGAGCCCTAATCTACCCACCGCCCTGTCCCTGCCTACTTGCAACGACCCGCCCTAGGCGACGAGGTACAACTGGGCGGCGGTCCCTACGCTGTCTAAGTGCACAGGAAAACAAACAGGGAACACGCAAGGGAAGGGGCAGTAGCCACGGAACGCCACGAGGAAACGGAGCGGCGAACGAACAGTCAGGACCAGGACGAAGTGAGTAACCCGAGCGGGCACGGAGACAGAAGCAAGCCAGGGGCAAAGCAAAGCAAGTCAAGTCAAGGAGAACTGCAGCAAGGCAGAAGCACGGCAGAAGCAGGCTGGAGCAAGCAGCAGTGGGGCCAGGAATCCAAAAGAATAACAAGCAATGAGGAAGAGAAAACTGCAGGTATAAATGGACAGGGGGCGGAGCTAACTCTGACTGACCAGGCCGCGATAGGCTCTCCCACTCCTGAGCCTGCCACCCTGATTGGTGGGAGCCGGTGTCAGTCTAAGAGGTCTGGCCTCAGGTGTCGACTGATTAACCCTGGGAGTCTCCACAGACGTAGTGCCTGGCAGATCCTTTACAGTGTCCTCACACAATCCCCCCTCCCTTCTTCTGGCTAGTGCCAGGAGAAGGAGGGGTTTGAATGTCTTCAAACTTCCTACACTGTGTGCCGCCATTTTCTGAGTGACTGCACATGATGGGATTAGATACAGGGCTCAGCAGACAGTATCACACAGTCGCACATCATACACGAACATAAATTACCTACTCCTTCTCCTGCTTCTGCCGCCGCCTCCGCTGGTCTACCAAAGTTCTTGCCGCCTACGCTACTCTTCCTTGCGCCTTCATTGAACATATGGCCGGAAGTCGTCATCTTACTGTCCGGCAGCGTCTTACGTTCCACATGAAAATGGCGCCGGATTTCGCTCTACGAACGAGCTTCGTTCTGGTCTGTGTGGGAACTGCGAATGCGCAGTTCACACACAGACGGTGCACGCTTCTGAGAATGGAACGGCTTCTATTTGCATTCTCTACGGGATTGTATGTGCTGTATAGCATCTCTGTATGTGTCGTTAATTGACACATAAAGAGATGAAAAAAAAAATGGCAACCCCCATAGAGAAGTAAATGTATGAATACATTAAAAAGTAGAAAGTGACATCACAAATAAATACAATTTTTGTTTACATTATATTAAAAGCAATATAATGAAAAATAAGTAAAAAACATGACACCTTCCCTTTAATTCTATGGGTCTGAAAGAAAATGTAGCTGTCAAGAAGCTGTTATTACGAAAAGTAAAATGGGCAAAAAAAAAGAAAAGATTTGCACTAGAACTTTGAGATGTGGTGTAAAGCTAACAATACACATTAGATAAGATATCATGAGGATATGCCCACAGTGTTATGTGTATAAAGGCAGCCTGTCTGACCCCTGAGGGTAGACATCGTGGGGAAGTATGTTGGATTTAATTATACCTGATCAATTGTTCCTCTGGGTGTTGTGTTTGGTAGCAGCTCTATTCCCTCGAACTACTGAAACAAAAATGGCCGCTTGGCCTTTCTGAGCTTAGACGTTTATGGCGGGAGTCAGCGGAGATAGTTTTTGGCAGAATGATTGCTCTTTAGACTTTATGGATGGTTGAGTCTAAGCTTTAGGTCATAAACATTAAAAGGCAATATGAATTCTGCCTAAACAATGAAAGACTCATCATACTTTGTCTACTCCCATAGGACAAGTAGAGATGTACCGGCATCTAGATTTGACAATTTGTTTTGGATTGAAGACTTGAATAATGACGAGTACAAACAAAAGTTAATAGATCAAGTCATGCACTCTGAAAAGTGTTTGATATGGGGAAAAAAAAATGTATTCTACATCCATATAATGACCCAAACACACTACTGCAAAAAACAAAATGCACTTATCAAACAAAGAAGCTGCTGGCTTTCCCAAAACTAGTCACCCCAAAATTCAGACCTCAACATCATTAAATGTTTCTGGGATTACTTGTGATGTCAGAACAAAAGGCTAATGTCCTAAAAAGGAGCCAAGGGAGGGCACACAAAATACTGAAAATGTGATATTATATTACATTGTTGAGGCTTCAGTGTCCCTTTCTGTTAAATGTATTTTCCGTTTTTTTCTGATGGTTTAGAATGAATGGCCTGTAGTCAGAGGGGTCTCGGAT
The DNA here is from genome assembly GCF_050947455.1 of Rhinoderma darwinii. Classification (NCBI taxonomy): domain Eukaryota; kingdom Metazoa; phylum Chordata; class Amphibia; order Anura; family Rhinodermatidae; genus Rhinoderma; species Rhinoderma darwinii. The sequence goes on along the minus strand of NC_134697.1, from coordinate 45,489,500 downwards.
TCTACCTCTATAAAGTACATTGCATCCTGGCAGATGGCACCAATTAGAACATATAAGTAGATTTTTCATACAAAATTAGCTTTTATGCGCACATCAAAAACATATGTACCATAGAGAAATACCATCTAAATGCCATGGGTCCACTGGAGAGAGGATGTCCAGACCAGGAAGGCTGGTTTCCTAATTTTAATGGGTGGTAAGAACTTGCGCAATGATCAACTCTCCACAGGTCCTACAACGTTAGCAAAGCGTGTAAGGGAGTAACCCAAGGGTTATTAAAAGGAGGTGGGATCAAAAAAGTTTTAAGTCCTCCTATTCCTGTCTTTAAGTCCTTACCGCAAGTGGACTTAAATATACAGTTACGTCAATGGGATGACGCGGGCACAGGAGCTATAATACTCAGCCGAAATCCCACAGCGTTACCTCCAATTCCGGCTGATTAACCCCTAAGATGACGCAGCCAATAGCGACCGTGTTATCTAGCTGGTTAGAAAGAGAAGGGGGGATCCCTCTGTCACCTAATCTGCGCCCGGCGATCGTGTTGCAGGGCGCCAATGGGTTGCCATGTCAGCCAGAGGTATAACCAAGGCGTGTCATTGCTGTTTGCTTTTTTATTTAAACTGCACGGTGAATGACATACAAAGAAAATGCAAAAACATAATAAAAGATATTAAATAATTTATATGTATCCCAAAATAGTTATATTAAAAAATATGACTTGCCACGCAACAAAAAACAAGCCCACATACAGATAAATTAATGGGAAAAATAAAAAAAAGTCGTGGCTCTTGAAATACGGAAATGTTTTTTTTTTTTCATGAAATCTGCTATTATTGTGCAAAAGTAGTAAAATGGAAAAAAAAAAACCTATACACATTTGGTATTGTCATGATTATACACATAAAAAAAAAGCTAACACGTTATTTGTGCCGCATGGGAAACAGGGGAAAATGACAATGGCTGAATTGATGTTTTAATTTATTTAATTTTCCAAGATTGAGTTAATAAAAGTTTTATGCGTCCCAAAACGGTTCTGTTAGAAAATACATCTTGTCCCACAAAAAACAAGCACTCATGTCACTACATCGATGGGAAATGTAAAAAGTTATGGCTCTTGAAGGGCGGTTAATCATATCTGTTCTTTCTACTAAAATATATCATATATTTTATACTCTATGAAAAATATAATTCAGAATAAGCACAGACTGCACCACCAAACACATTTATGTAATGCCTAGAAAAGAAACCTATAAAAAGTTCAGAACTCCATATACTTTTGATCTGTAACTCTTTCTGTTTTCCAGTATATACTTGAGGTTTGGGAAAGTGCTATATATTGCTGAATATGTGGAAAAGAACAGCTGGAACTGATAGCAGAACTTAGGATTTGCTTTTTAAAAGTACAACATTTATCAGAAGAATAATACAGACACAGACGCCTTGTATCTAAAAGCTTACAATGCAGTTTTATTACCCAGAAGGGAACTCACTTTGCCAGCCCACATTTACAATTGGTACTGAGAAATCGAATAACAAAATGCCAAGTGGCCAATTGCCTATTTAGGAGTATGATGCTATTGCGGAGTACAATTATTATTTTTAAGCTCAGGTCCTTCCCAATTGACAGCCAGAAAGATTAGAAAAAGCCGCAACCACACATATATATATGTATATATAAACAATTGGTTTTAATGTAACAGCTGAACCGTAGAGCTATATCTATACGGTTCATCCGTTACATTAATACCAATTACCTAAAATTGTCTAGGTCCCCCCGGGCCACCAAAACAGTTCTGACTTGTCGAGACATTAATTCAACAATACCTTTGAAGGTGTCGTGTGGTACCTAGCACCAAGACATTAGACAGGAGCAGAGTCAGAGAGAGGCAGAGAGACTCAGATGCTGTAGCTTCTTATAGTAAGATTTATATGTAACCCAAGTGCTGCATTCACATCTACACTGTTCAGTGCTGCTGTATAATTTCCTCCAAGTTGCTGATGTTTCTATATATGACATAGATAGATAGATAGATAGATAGATAGATAGATAGATAGATAGATAGATAGAGATAGGAGAGCAGGGTGTCCTCTTCTCTATGTGTGCAATGTATGGAACACGTGATACCAGTTAGGCTTCACCAACTAGCTCAGAGAAAAAGGAGAATTAGAGATAGAGCCTGTACAGGAAAAAACTGCTAAAAACTTTTTTTTAGAATATATGTCATAAAATGGCCAGATATACTGTTATTTGTCATGTACACACATATTACTGCTTATTCTAAAAAGTCATCTTAAAATTTAGGTACGCTTTCAATCCTGTAAGTTGTGTTGTGGGGCCTACATGGATCAGACTTGTTTTTCCAGAACACACCCCACAGATACTCGATCTAATTGAAAGCTTGGGAACTTGGAGGCCAAGTCAATACCTTGAACTGTCTGGCAGGGCCATTATCCTACTAAAAGAGGCCACTGGCATTAGCGAATACTGTGTACTTGGGCTGTACTTGGTCTTCAACAATGTTTAGATAGGTAGTATGTGTCAAAGTAACATCAACATGAATGCCAGGACCCACATTTTTCTAGCAGAATATTGCCCAGAGCATTAGACTGCCTCCGCCCGCTTGCCTTCTTCCCATAGTGCATCCTGGTGCCATCTCTTCCCCCAGGTAAGTGCATGCTTACCAGAAAGTCGACATGATATAAAATAAAACATGATTTCTTAGACCAGTCCACCTTGTTCAATTGCTCCACGCTGTTTCATTGTTGATCTGATGCTCACATGCCCATTGTAGGCACTTCTGGCAGTGGACACGGTTCAGCATTGGCACACTGACAGGCAGGGGTGAACCTAGCCTGTCTGCCGCCTGAGGCAAACTATAAAAAGGCGCCCCCCCCCCCCCCCAAAATCTATCGGAATCTTCTCATTACTAGCTTTACACATCGAACACGCAATATATACATTTTTTAAATAGGAAAGCATTTGATGTTTATTTGTTAGGCCCTGTTCACATGGAGTATTTTGACGAGTTTTTGGGCGCGGAAACCGCTCCGCAAAACTCGTCAAATACCGGCCGAAAATGCCTCTCGAGAAAGAAGGGACATGCCCTATCTTCGCGCGTTTACGCCTCTGACCTCCCATTGACATCAATGGGAGGAAGAGAAAGGGTATTTTGCAGAGTTTTTTGCCCGTAGCACTCAATGGCCGCGAGGGAAAAACGTGGTGAAAATCGCGGCAAACGACGTGCAGGAAGGACAAAATTTGCCTCGAAATCCCAAACAGAATTTTGAGGCAGAATTTTCCTCCTGCAAAAAACTCAGTGTGAACACAGCCTTAAAGTGCTGTTTGAAGTATGGAAAATATTTAAAGAATTATTCTTACTGCCAATCAGTGCAGTGCAAATAGTACAGTCTGCCCTGCACGGCCCCATATCTCTCCTCAGCAGCCAGTCTCATTTGCGGCGTCACTCTCTGCAATTACATTCAGGCCAGTCCAGGACGGATCGCGCTTAGCGCTGTTTTGAAGCGGCACGTCCTGGGCTGGTTTCTTTGCTCTACCTGCTGTATTGTAGTGGTCTGCTCGATGCCAGTGGTGGATTAATATGATCTTAGGCCCTGGGCTGTACAGAAGTTATGGGCCCACATCCCACACGTAAGTATCACCTACATGTCAAAGTACATCACATGCCACTCTGCAGACTGTCTCTTAGCCTGACCATCTGCTGCCACACTCACACTTCCCCACAGCCCCCACCACAGTAATTTACATAGATTGTAAGACCAACATTACCAATAATACCCCCATACTGTTACTGAATAATATCCAATACTGTTACTGAATAATACCCCCATACTGTTACTGAATAATACCCCCATACTGTTACTGAATAATACCCCCATACTGTTACTGAATAATACCCCCATACTGTTACTGAATAATACCTCCACACCATAACCACATAGTGACTGAATAATACCCCCATACTGTTACTGAATAATACCGCCACACCATAACCACATAGTGACTGAATAATACCACCATACTGTTACTGAATAATACCGCCACACCATAACCACATAGTGACTGAATATTACCCCCATACTGTTACTGAATAATACCGCCACACCATAACCACATAGTGACTGAATAATACCACCATACTGTTACTGAATAATACCACCATACTGTTACTGATTAATACCCCCATACTGTTACTTCATAATACCCCCATACTGTTACTGAATAATACCCCCATACTGTTACTGAATAATACATTTATACTGTTACTGAATAATGCCCCCATACTGTTACTGAATTATACCCCCATAGTGTTACTGAATAATACCCCCATACTGTTACTGAATAATACCTCCATACTGTTACTGAATAATACCTCCATACTGTTACTGAATAATACCCCATACTGTTACTGAATAATATCTCCATACTGTTACTGAATAATACACCCATACTGTTACTGAATAATACCCCATACTGTTACTGAATAATACCCCCATACTGTTACTGAATAATACCTCCATACGGTTACTGAATAATACCCCCATACTGTTACTGAATAATACCTCCATACTGTTACTGAATAATACCGCCAAACCATAACCACATAGTGACTGAATAATACCCCATACTGTTACTGAATAATACTTCCATACTGTTACTGAATAATACCCCCATACTGTTACTGAATAATACCTCCATACAGTTACTGAATAATACCCCCATACTGTTACTGAATAATACCCCCATATTGTTACTGAATAATACCTTTATACTATTACTGAATAATACTTCCATACGGTTACTGAATAAAACTACCAAACCATGATCACATATTACTACAACATTGTGCCAGAAAAAACCCACCATACTGTTAGTGAATAAATCACACTATATATAGACCAATATTACCACCATATAGTGACCTTATAGAGGTAGATGCCAGTTATACACAAGATATCTGCAGACCATATAAGTGATTACAGTATAGTTATATCGAGTGACTATTGTGGCAAATTTAATTTTTTAACATTTTTACACTGCTTTTTTTTTGGTAGGTTCCGCTGGAGCGTTTGGACTACGTCGTAGATTCATTGGACTACTCCAATGATCTACTTTTTAAAGAAAAATAAAATGGTGAAAGAGGGTTGCAAGGGGGAGTTGAGATTTCAATAAAAGTTTTTCTTATGTCTGTTTTTTTTAATACTTTATTATGGCCTTGGTAATGGCTGTTGTCTGATTGAGAGCGTCCATTACTAAGGGGCTTCGTGTTAGCCAGTAAAAAGGCTATCACTAACCCCTATTATTACCCTGCCGCGAGGGGAGTACGATCCAGTACCCGACCATCTGAAGCGACGGTAAGGCAGCAGGGCGGCCACAGGCTGGTTTTACCAGGCTGGGAAGGGATAAAAAACGTGGCCCTTCCCACCCTGGTGATGCTAGGCTGCAGCTGCTGCATTGTATCTGGCTGGTTGTGAAAAATAGCGGGAACCCCACGTCTTTTTAAAAAAATAAATAGAAAAAAAATTACGTGAGATCCCCTCCATTTTTCATAACCAGCCAGATACAATAAAGCAGCAGCAGCCTAGCATTACCAGGGTGGGAAGGGCCATGGTTTTTGGCCATTCCGAGCCTGATAGTACCAGCCTGCGGCCACCCCAGTACCCGCCCTTCTCTTCAGACGGTCGGGTGCTGGATCGTACCCAGCTCTTCCCAGTACTCCTGGTGGCGGTGGGTACCCGGGTAATAATAGGGGTTAGTGCTAGCCTTATTACTGGCTAACACTAAGCCCCTTCTTAGTAATGGACGCTCTCAATCAGACAGCAGCCATTACTAAGGCGGTAATGAAGTATTAAAAACAGAGACATAAAGAAATTTATTTTATTGAAATGACAACTTTTCCACAGAATCCACTTTAACCATTTTATTAAAAAAATAAAAATAAAGCTTAAATCAGCGAAGTAGTCCAACGAATCTACGACGTAGTCCAAATGGTCCAGCGGAACCTGCAAAACAAAAATGAGCAGTATGAAAAATAAAAATAAAGTTGGCTGTCCCCACAGACGTACAAACATATGAATAAATAGCTACCTTCGGAAACATATTAAAATAATTAGAAAAATGAGGCCCATAAAATAAAACATATCAAATAAAAAAAAATAATTATAACACCTTTCTTTTAAAGAGAACCTTTCACCTCCCCATCCATGTACAGCGGAGTGCAGCATGTAATGGGGTGGGGGGGCCGCACAAACTCTGGGGCACTTTACATTTTTTTCCTAGCCTCCTTCGTTATTTAGATATCGGTGCTGTAATATTTGGCGCCCGATATTTAAATAACCCCCTGAACTGTCAATGGGGAGGTAATTGGCAAGGGGGCGTGTAACATCGCTGTGACACTGTCCAATCAGCTACGGTCAGCGTTACAGCAAGAGCTGGAGAGAGAGCGCGTGCGCGCAGCTCCGCCACCACTAAGGAACACAAGAGGAGAAGAAGAGTGTGAATTCTTCTTCCTCTGTTTCATGGCATCGGAGCTGTGCGCGCACGCACACTCTCACTCTTTAGCTCTCGGCAGACAAGGACGACAAGACTGATCTCTCACCTGAGATCACAGTCTTGTACTTGCCTGCCGAGAGCTGAAGAGTGAGAGCGTGCGTGTGCACATGATCTCCTCTCTCCAGCTCTTGCTGTTGACATTGTCCGCAGCGGATTGGGCAGTGTCACAGCGATGTTACACGTCCCCTTGCCAATTACCGCCCCATTGGCAGTTCATGGGGTTATTTAAATATCGGGCGCCAAATATTACAGCAAAGATATCTAAGTATGGAAAGAGGGTAGGAAAAAATATATAAAGTGCCCCAGAGTTTGTGCAGCCCTCCCCATTACATGCTGCACTCAAATTCAACTCTGTGGGCAGGTGAAAGATTCTCTTTAAAGTGTAAAAACTTTTTTTAAAAATGTTGACATGTCAGAAGTTTTGATCAGTGGGGTCCGAGCACTGAGACACCTCCACTAGTCGCTAAAACGAAGCAGCAGAAGTGCTCGGGTGAGCGTGTGCCGCTTCAATTCTGTTTGGCTTTCCTTGGAGCAGTGTACAGGCTCAATAGAAAGTCTAGGAGTCCGTACACCGCTCACTCGGCTGAAAGTCGATCATAAATTAAGCGGCACAGCGCTCACCGAGCACTTCTGCTGCTTCATTTTAGCGATCGGTGGGGGCCTCAGTGCTCAGTCCCCCACCGATGAAAACTTCGGACATGTCACTATGATATATAAAGATATCTATTACTGCGATTGGTGCAAGTTTGAATTACTTTTTATTGAAAATGATTTGCACTTTTTGAGATACAGCTGCTTTGTATCCTGTATACAGAGCAGCTGTATATTGCGCTGAGACCTGAATCCATTAGGTCGCCCATTACCGATCACATCTAAGTTATGAACTTAGATGTGATCGGTAACAGCTCGATCCTGCAGGACTCGCTGACACTGAATCAGTCAGTCCCGCTGTCCTGACGGATACAGGATACAGCGCTATATAAATTTTATAATATATTTATTTTAATTAGCGGGGGCAGGTTTATGGGGAAGGATTAGGGCCTGTTCACATCAGCATTGGCTTTCCGTTCCGGGGTTCCGTGGGAGGTTTCCGTCGGGTGAACCCCCTGCAACGGAAAGTCAAACTGAAACCACAGCTTCCGTTTCAGTCACCATTGAAATCAATGGTGACAGAAACATTGCTAATGGTTTCCGTTCATCACCATTCCGGCAGGTTTCAGTTTTTGTGACGGAATCAAGAGCGCAGTCGACTGCGCTAATGGTGACGGAAACTGAATCTGTGGTTTCAGTTTGACTTTCCGTTGCGGGGTTACCTCCGACGGAACCCCAGAACGGAAAGCCAACGCTGATGTGAACAGGCCCTAAGGCTTCTTTCACACTAGCATTAATATAAGTTTACCGCTCTTCCGTCAGAGGACGAGAGGATCAATACGTTAAACGGAAAGCAACGGCTCCATTAGAATTACCATTGCTTTCAATGGTAATTCTTTTGTATCAGTTGCTTTCCGTTTGCCTCCGTTCGCTAAGTTTCCGTTTTTTTTAAAGGAAACAAAAGTGAAGTCTGCAGAACTTTTATTTCCATTCAGCCAGGAGTATACTGCAGGGGGGGGGGGTCGTTTTACTGACAGCAGAGGGCTCTATAGGGGGGAATTATCCCCCCACCATAGAGCCCTGACTAGTTACTATACTGGAAGGTTAGGGGGGGTCTGAGCATCTGACTGACTGCTCTAAAGTGGGGGCAGAATCCCCCCTATAGAGCTCTCTGCAGTAAGTCAGACAGTCAGACCCTCCCCCACCCACACTAATCGTTCCATTATAGTGATGTGAGGGCTCTATGGGGTGGATTATTCCAGCCCCATAGAGCCCTCTGCTGTCGGTAAAATGCCCCCCCCCTTGCAGTATACTCACGTCCCGGTCCCAGCAAGGCAGGCACTTACCTCGTGCTTCTGGTGCTGCTCGTCGCTCCTCCTGCAGACTTGCTCCTCTCTGGCTGAATGTGCTGTGTACAGCGTCAGAGAGGAGGAGGAGTATTACAGACGTTCTGCATGGCCCCTCCCCAGTCCCGGGCTGAAAATGCCGCCCCCCCCCGTTTGGGTAGGTGGTGCCGCCTGAGGCCGTCGGCTCACCTGGCCTCATGGCAGGTTCGGCACTGCTGACAGGTCTGCAGCTATACAGCCCCAAATACACCAAGTTGCAATTCACTATGCATTCTGAAACTTTTCTCTTTTTCAGCAATTTGTGCTGCAGTAGCTTTTCTGTGGGATCAGACCAGACGAGCTAGCCTTCGCTCCCCAGGAACATCAGTGATCCTTGGGCACCTATAATCCTTTGACTGTTTCATTGGTTGACCTTCTTGTGACCACTTTTGGTAGGTACAGATGTAGCCATCTTTATATTGACTTTTAACGCATTGAATACACATTGTCAAGCAACTTTAACTTGACTTTTTCAATGACTTTTGTTGTGTGATATCACGCTGCAGCAAGTTATCAGAGTCAAGATAAAGATGGCTACATCCGTACCACTTACTGCACAGCATGAAAAGCACACAAGATCTGGCGTTTTGGAGATGATCGGACCCAGTTGTCTAGCCATCACAATTTGACCCTTGTCAAAGTCGCGCCGATCCTAACACTTGTCCATATTTCCTGCTTCTAACTCATCAACTTCAAGAACTGACTGTTCACTTGCTGCCTAAGGCTGGGTTCGCACTGAGTTTTTTGCAGGAGGAAAGCTGCTTCAAAATTCCATTTGGAATTTTGAGGCAGATTTTGCTCTTCCTGTATGCCGATTTTCGCTGCGTTTTTCGCCCACGGCCATTGAGCGCCATGGGCAAAAAATGCAGCAAAATACGCTTCTTCTGCCTCCCATTGATGTCAATGGGAGGTCAGAAGCGTAAACTCCCGAAGATAGGGCATGTCCCTTCTTTTTGCCTCGAGCCGGTTTTTCACTTCAGTTGTCAGTGGTTTTAATGCTATGGCTGAAAGGTATATACTGTGTGTATATATAAAATACATATATATGTACAGTACTATACAAAAGTTTTAGGCAGTTGGAGAACAATGCTATATAGTAAGAATGCTTTCAAAATTAAAAGTGTTGATAGTTGATTTTAATGAATTAGCAAAATGCAAAGTGAATAAACAGAAAAGAAAACTTAATCAAATCAATATTTGGTTTGACCAAACTTTGCCTTCAAAACGGCATCAATTCTTCTAGTAACACTTGCACACAGTTTTTGAAGGAGCTCCACAGGGAGGATGTTCCAAACATCTTGAAGAACTAACCACAGATGTTCAGTGGATGTAGGCTTCCTCAAATCCTTCTGTCTCTTCATGGAAACCGAGACAGACCCTATGATGTTGAGATCAGGGCTCTGTGGGGGCCATATCATCACTTCCAGGGCTCCTTGTTTCTTTTTACGCGGAAGATAGTTCTTAATGACATTGGCTGTATGCTTGCGGTCGTTGTCCTGCTGCAGAATAAATTTGGAGCCAATCAGTCACCTCCCTGGGGATAGTGCATGAAGGATACGTATCTGCCTTTATTTCTCAGCATTGAAGACACCAATAATCCTGACCAAATCCCCAACTTAATTTACTAAAATGCAGCCCCAAACTTGCACGGAACCTCCACCTTGCTCCACTGCTGCCTGTAGACACTCATTATTGTACCAGTCTCCAGCCCTTTGGCGAACAAACTGCCTTCAGTTACAGCCAAATATTTAGTGTGCTTGCTGACATTTTTCTGCACCCTAGTTCCTATGTTTCTGTGCATAGTTGAGTCGCTTTTGCCTTGTTTTCACATCAAAAGTTTGGGTTTTTGGCCAAAATTCTTCCATGAAGATCACTTCTGGCCACACAGTAGATGGGTTTACCTGGATGCCACTGGTTTCTGCCAGTTCTGAACTGATGGCACTGCTGGACATCTTCCGATTTCAAAGGGAATTAAGCATGATGTGTCTTTGATCTGCTGCACCAAGTTTGATTGGCCTACCACTTTGTCTATGGTCCTCAATGTTGCCCATTTCTTTGTGCTTCTTCAAAAGAACTTGAACAGCACAACTTGAAACCCCAGTCTGCTTTGAAATCTTTGCCTGGGAGAGACCTTGCTGATGCAGTATAACTACCATGTATCTCGTTGCTGTGGTCAGTCTTGCCATGGTGGACTTGTGACATGAAACGGTCTTCCACAACCTCACCTTTGTAGCAGAGTTTGGCTCTTCCTCACCCAATGTTAAGCATCCTACACAGCTGTTTATGTTACAGTTAATGAGTGTGTTAATGAATGTGTTTCAACCTACATATGAAAATAATAATCATTATCACCTGTTTGATATAATGGTTAATCATACACCTGACTATAATCCTACAAAATTCATGACTTTGTGCAAGTGTACCTGGAAGAATTGATGCTGTTTTGAAGGCAAGGGGTGGTCACACCAAGTATTTATTTGATTTAGATTTCCCTTTGTTTATTCACTTTGTATTTTGTTAATTGATAAATAGAAACTATTAACACTTCTATTTTAGAAAGCATTCTTACTTTGCAGCATTTTTTCACAACGGTCTAATATGACTGCACAGTCCTGTATATATACAGTATAATATATATATATATATATATATATATATACACTACCGTTCAAAAGTTTAGGGTCACTTAGAAATGTCCTTATTTTTTAAAGAAAGCACAGTTTTTTTCAATGAAGATAACATTAAATTAATCAGTAATACACTCTATACATTGTTAATGTGCTAAATGACTATTCTAGCTGCAAACGTCTGGTTTTTAATGCAATATCTACATAGGTGTATAGAGGCCCATTTCCAGCAACCATCACTCCAGTGTTCTAATGGTACATTGTGTTTGCTAACTGTGTTAGAAGGCTAATGGATGATTAGAAAACACTTGAAAACCCTTGTGCAATTATGTTAGCACCGCTGTAAACAGTTTTGCTGCTTAGAGGAGCTATAAAACTGACCTTCCTTTGAGCTAGTTGAGAATTTGGAGCATTACATTTGTGGGTTCGATTAAACTCTCAAAATGGCTAGAAAAAGAGAGTTTTCATGTGAAACTCGACAGTCTATTCTTGTTCTTAGAAATGAAGGCTATTCCATGCGAGAAATTGCCAAGAAACTGAAGATTTCCTACAACGGTGTGTACTACTCCCTTCAGAGGACAGCACAAACAGGCTCTAACCAGAGTAGAAAGAAAAGTGGGAGGCCCCGCTGCACAACTGAGCAACAAGACAAGTACATTAGAGTCTCTAGTTTGAGACATAGACGCCTCACAGGACCTCAACTGGCAGCTTCATTAAATAGTGCCTGCAAAACGCCAGTGTCAACATCTACAGTGAAGAGGCGACTTCGGGATGCTGGCCTTCAGGGCAGAGTGGCAAAGAAAAAGCAATATCTGAGACTGGCTAATAAAAGGAAAAGATTAATATGGGCAAAAGCACGCAGACATTGGACAGAGGAAGATTGGAAAAAGTGTTATGGACAGACGAATCGAAGTTTGAGGTGTTTGGATCACACAGAAGAATATTTGTGAGACGCAGAACAACTGAAAAGATGCTGGAAGAGTGCCTGACGCCATCTGTCACGCATGGTGGAGGTAATGTGATGGTCTGGGGTTGCTTTGGTGCTGGTAAAGTGGGAGATTTGTACAAGGTAAAAGGGATTTTGAATAAGGAAGGCTATCACTCAATTTTGCAACGCCATGCCATACCCTGTGGACAGAGCTTGATTGGAGCCAATTTCATCCTACAACAGGACAATGACTCAAAGCACACCTCCAAATTCTGCAAGAACTATTTAGGGAAGAAGCAGGCAGCTGGTATTCTATCTGTAATGGAGTGGCCAGCGCAGTCACCAGATCTCAACCCCATAGAGCTGTTGTGGGAGCAGCTTTACCGTATGGTATGCAAGAAGTGCCCATCAAGCCAATCCAACTTGTGGGAGGGCCTTCTGGAAGCATGGGGTGAAATTTCTCCCTATTACCTCAGCAAATTAACAGCTAGAATGCCAAAGGTCTACAATGCTGCAAATGGAGCGTTCTTTGACGAAAGCAAAGTTTGAAGGAGAAAATTATTATTTCAAATAAAAATCATTATTTCTAACCTTGTCAATGTCTTGACTATATTTTCTAGTCATTTTGCATCTCATTTGATAAATATAAGTGTGAGTGTAAAGGATCTGCCAGGCACAACTTCTGTGTATACGCACATTGGTAATCAGTCTGCACCTGGTTCTATGTCTCTGGGACTGACTCCATCTTCCACCACTCAGGGTGGCAGGCTTAGGAGTGGGAGAGCCTATCGCAGCCTGGCCAGATGGAGCTAGCTCCCGCCCTCTGTCTATTTATACCTGCCTTTCCTGTTCCTCCTTTGCTTGTGATTCTTCTCGTGTGGTTTCCTGGCCTTGCTGCAGCTCCTAGCTATTTGACCTTGCTTCATACTGACCCTGGCTTACTGACTACTCTCCTGCTCTACGTTTGGTACCTCGTACATTCCTGGTTTGACTCGGCTCGTTCACCTCTCTCGTTGCTCACGGTGTTGCCGTGGGCAACTGCCCCATTTCCCTTTGCTTGTGTCCCCTTGTCTGTTTGTCTGTCATGCACCTACTGAGCGTAGGGACCGTCGCCCAGTTGTACCCCGTCGCCTAGGGCGGGTCGTTGCAAGTAGGCAGGGACCGAGTGGTGGGTAGTTTAGGGCTCACTGTCTGTTTCCCTACTCCCCTGCCATTATAGTGAGTTTTGATGGAAAACACAAAATTGTCTGGGTGACCCCAAACTTTTGAACGGTAGTGTGTATATATATATATATATATATATATATATATATATATATACAGATAGAGCTACTGATTGCTTTCTAAATGCATTTATTCTATATATATATATATATATATATATATATATATATATATATATATATATCAAAGAAGTACTGGAGTTACTTTTCAGGAGTCTGAAGACCACTTCCAATTGCTATGACCCAACTACAAAAAGGCTTATCAAAATTATAGAAAGCAAAATATGGTATTGAGCCTCATTTCTCCATGACCATTAGCACCAGTTTTCAGAAATAGTCATGATAATTATGGTATTCACTGTTTACCTTGTGACCTTATCCTCCCATCCTTGACTTCTTAAGAATCTACATTCCATTATTAAATACCTCCACTCCTTCTTCTTCACATTAAAATTAATCCCCCTTTCCATCTACAGTAAACACCAACTGCCCATCACTTGTGATTGTAGGTGTTTAGGGTTTTGTTTTATTATTATTTTTATTCTCTAAACTTACAATATACTTCATGTCAAAATATTTTCCCTAAAGCTATGAATAAAAAGAATGAGCTCATATAGATCATAATTGTCTATTTATTATCAATGGTCGGACAGTGACTTTGCATATGATGTCAGGGATAAATAGCTATATTCAGCCCCACAATTTTTTCCTCAATAGGATTTCAGTAGAGGTCCTGTTAATAATGGAGAAGTGGTGGTCTGAGACTCTCCCTACAATGTGCTGTCAGCACTATATACTGTTAGTGAATGTATCTGGAGGGCACAACTGGTGGAGTCAGTTATTCTCCATCTCCATGCGGGCTCCACCTCTATTTGCCCATACCTTGGTACATTTAATCTAGTATTTACAAGTTGTATATATTTTGGTTAACAAATTTGTTAAAACGACCCTTAAAAATACAATAGTTGCCGATTTCACCTCTTTAAAATAAGTAATTTAATGTGTTCACTTATTTTCAAAATTGTATTTATTACGTTTTTTTATCTTACACTTTACTCATTTTTCCCATATTAAACATATAGAATGCAATTTTGGATAATGGAACATAAACAAGTTGGAGGCACAATTGTTAATTAATGGTAATTTCCCAGAAAGTGCCCTGGATCAAACACACACATATGTATATAAATATATATACATACAGGATGAACAGGAGTAAGATAAAGGCACAGCAGAAATTCATGGGATTTCACCTTTGTATTTTTCAATGACCTCAGGCAAAAAAAGTTTATTTGTCATGCTATTCCAGAGTGTGAGGTCAGTGAGCATCATTTGGAAGGGTTGACTGAGGTTGATATGTTGTGGTTATAAATGTGACCAAATGTCAATAATGGCTGACCAGGCATTATTAGTTCTGGTTTGGTGTAAATCCAAAATGAAATGTGAACTCTCAGTTCAACTCTATTTTAATGTTTAGTGGTTTGGATATTTATGTAAACGCCAGTATCTTGAATTTGCTTCAAATGAATGGAAGTGTCAGGGAATATAAGTGAGGCATTAAGTGCATTATTAGATGGTTGTAGGTTTTCTAAACATTGTCAAAAATGTACAGCATCATTATTTCAATTCCATGTGGTCTACAATCTGCAATTCCCATATCTTAACACAAATTAAAAACTGCAGCCTCTAATAATTAATTTTTAAAAATATTCATCACACAGATAATATGTTGTGTGTATAGATTAGAATAATATCATAAACATCATAAAAGGTAAGGTCATGGGGAGGCTGACATAAACCTTCAGTTAACCTTGAAAGCATTAGGTGCAAGGCTAGCTTTTATTACATTTTTGGTGTAGTTTCTGATGTTATTTTTAGAGACAAATACAAGAGTGGATACAAAGGAGATAAGTCTTTCCTTTATTTAGTTTCTTCCTTTTAGATCAATACCTGGCATTGGGAAAATGCATTAAAACATGAATCTATGAATCAGCCTAATATGCAGGTTCCAATATACTTAAGAAAAATATTGTGCAGGTTCCATTGTGCCGCCGAAACAGCCCTGACCCGTCGAGGCATGGAGATATAGGTGTCCTGTGTTATCCGACATCCATTGGGTCCTGTACGTTGCTGAGGTGGGGCCTTCATGTAACAGACTTGCTTTTCTAGCACATTAAAAAGATGTACGATTGGATTAAGATCAAGCCAAGTCAACACCTTGAACTCTTTGTCATGTTCCCAAAAATATTTTTGCAGTGTGGCAGAGTGCATTACGCTGCGGAAAGAGGCCAGCACCATTAGTAAATACTATGATGGGTTGTTCTTGGTCTGCAATAATGATAAGGTAGGTGGAACTGGTCAAAGTAACATCCATAAAAATACCAGCAGAACATTGCCCAGAGCATCATACTGCCTCCGCCGTCTTGACTTCTTCCCCAGGTAAGTGATGCAAACGCACCTGGCCCGCCACATGCTGTAAAAGAAAACATGATTCATCAGACCAGATAACCTTCTTTCATTGCTCCACTGTCCAGTTCTGTTGCTCAAGTGGCCAAGCTGCGATAAAATGTGTTCTGACACCTTAATTTCATATTCAACATTCTTTTTTTTCTACAATATGTACTACAGTAGCTCTTCTGTAGGATCGGATCAGATTAGCTAACCTTTGCTCCACATGCACATCAATGAGTCTTTGGTGCCCATGACCCTGTCACCAGTTCACCGATTGTCCTTCCTTTGTCCTTTTTTAGTAGGTACTAACCTCCCGCATATCAGGAACATCTCACAGGACCTGCCATTTTGGAAATGCTCTGAAGCAGTCGACTAGCCATCACAATTTGGCTCTTGTTATAGTAGCCCAGATCCTTACGCTGGACCATTTTTCCTGCATCCAGCACTTCAACTTGAAGAAATTACTGTTACCATTATAACAAGATAATCAATGTTATTTACATGACCTGTCAGTGGTTGAACAGTATATATATATATATATATATATATATATATATATATATATATATATATATATATATATATATATATTAAAAGAAGATATTGCAGCCTAAGAGCTTCATTAAATAGAGATTAGTTTATTGACCAATGTAGAAGCAACATTTCATCCCTCTGACAGGGACTTTTTCAAGACTTAGGGTGGTCTTACATGGCCCGATGTGGGCTGTGTAAACTAGCGCCGATCAACGAGACAGCTCGTCAAATGGCGCTCGTTTCTTCCTTTCACAAGGAGCTATGTATGGGGACGAGCACTCATTACTATGATCGTTTACCCTCATACATTTCTATCATGTCAGCAGCACATCTCCCTGATTACACTGGGAGATGTGCTGCTAACAATAATAATATTTCCGGCATTTAAAATGATACAATTATCGGCTAATCGTTGCCCTGTTTACGCTCGTTTGCCAGATAATTGACCAGTGTAAAAGGGCCTTCAGAGTCAGTTCACACTGTGGATTTTGCTTGACGGGTCCTGCCCGCCGTCAAACTTGAAAATGCCTTCGTAGAAAGGGGGAAACTTTGCTGTGAAATTTTTGGTGATTAAATCTTTTTACATTTTGAGTACTGCTTTCCCACAATCTTTTCTGCTATCCACAAAGAGAGGTCACTGGCAATGTTCCCTCTAAGGGTATGTTCACACGGCTTATTTATGGACGTAAATCGGATGTTTTACGCCTCGATTTACGTCCGAAAATGCAGCTCGATAGCGTCAGCAAACATCTGCCCATTGAAAGCAATGGGTTTTACGTTGGTCTGTTCCCACGAGGCGTAAATTTACGCGTCACTGTCAAAAGACGGTGCGTAAATAGACGCCCGCGTCAAAGAAGTGGCTGTCACTTCTTCAGACGTAAATGGAGCCATTTTCCATTGACTCCATGGAAAAACAGCTCCATTTACGTCCGTAATTGATGCAGCGAAAAGTGCCTCAACATGCCATGATGGCTGAAATTACGAAGCTGATTTCTCCTGAAAACAGCCCCATAATTTCAGCCGTTACGGACGCTGCCGTGTGAACATACCCTGAGTCTTGCAGCTCCTGAGCAGAGCAGTTAGGGAGCAGGGCAAGTCTCCATCAATGGTGGGCGATCTGATGACCAAAAATAATACCCCCAGTAAACGCTAATATAGTTTTCAAAATAAGAAAATAAGAACATTTATTTAAAATTTGTTTTTATTACTATTTTAAATACTATAATATTACAAGTAAACCAGTAAAATAGACAGTTATAAACGCCAATTATAGGCATGAATGAAAGAATCCCTAATTTCACCACTGTCCCTATAGATAGCGCCACACATACCCCCTGTAGATAGTGTTACACACAGCCCGTGTAGATAGCATCACACACACACCCCTATAGATAGCGCCCGCACATCCCCCTGTAGACAGCATCACACACAGCCCTACCTATAGATAGCACCACAAAGCTCCCCCTGTAGAGAGTGCCACACACCCCCCCTGTGAATAGTGCCAAACACCCGCCCCTGTAGATAGCACCACACACAGCCCCCTGTAGATAGCATTACGCACAGCCCCCTATAGATAGCGCCTCACATTCCCCCTGTAGATAGCGCCACACACAGAACCACTGTAGATAGCACCATACACAAACCCCCTGTAGATAGCACCACACAGCCCTCCCCCTCTTGTAAATAGTGCCACACAGCCCCCTTGTATATAGTGCCACACAGCCCCTTATATATACTGACACACAGCCCCCCTTGTATATAGTGCCACACAACCCCCTTGTATATAGTACCACACAGCCCCCCTTGTATATAGTGCCGCACAGCCCCCATGTATATAGTGCCACATAGTCCCCCTTGTATATAGTGCCACACAGCCCCTATATATAGTGCCACACAGCCCCTCCTTGTATATAGTGCCACACTGCCCCATCTCTTGTATATAGTGCCTTGCAGCTCCCCTCTCTTGTATATAGTGCCACACAGTCCCCCTTGTATATAGTGCCACACAGCCCCCCTCTTTTGTATATAGTGCCACGCAGCTCCCCCCTTGTATATAGTGCTACACAGCAACCCCCCATGTATGTAGTGCTACACAGCAATCCCCCCGTGTATATTGCCATATGGCCCCCCAAAAAACAATATTGTACTTACTTTGCCCCCTTCCCGCAATGGACGGAGCGCTGCACAATCTTGCGGGTGGGACGCTTGCGCAGACCAGTGTAATGCAGTGACGTCATCACGCCAGCATGTGCAGGGAGTCTTCTCATCGCCTTATAGGCTGCAGGTCTAAAGTAGCTTGCAGCCTATGGTATTCATTTTCATCTGCATCTTGAAGACGCAAATACAAGTGAATGTGGCTGTCACTAGCACCGGGGGCCCCCTCCGGTGCTAGAGATGCCACCGGGCCGCTACTATTTTACCATTTAAATTTTCTGGACTCGTAGCCTGAGTCAGGGAGGATTTCCTGCACCCGACCATTGAAGCTGTGCTGCTTTTTTTTTCTTTATATAGATCTATATATATATATATATATACATGCATATGTATATATATATGCATATATATATATATATATATATATATATATATATATATATATATATATATATATAGTAAAGAAGCAGCACTGTTTCTCAAATACGTACAATCAGGGTGCAATATTCCCGTTTGGACACATTACCAGTATCCCTAGATACTTAGTCAAATCCTCCAAAACACGAGACAGGGCTCCTCAATAAGTGAAAAAGTGGATTTCTTCACCACATACGACGTTACAGCCCTACTCCATGAGTTGCTTGAGAAAGACCCCATGGAGTAGGGCTGTAACGTCGCATGTGGTGAATAAATCCACTTTTTCACTTATTGAGGAGTGCTGTCTCGTGTTTTGGAGGATTTTACTATATATATATATATATATATATATATATATATATATATATATATATGAGAGCAGCACTTTGGCAAATTAATTTTCTGAGCGCTAGCGTAAATATAAATAAATATATATATATATATATATATATATATATATATGTATATATATATATATATATATATATATATATATATATATCTATGCTGTATATATATTCTAATAATTGTTGTCATTAGCAGTAGTACATGAAATAGCAAAATAAGTCACATTACTAGAGGAATAATAATAGTAAATTCAGTAGTAAAAAAAATATTATTTTCCATGCCTACTATGACTAATCTTATACAAGGTTATATACAACAGTAAGATTATAAATGGTAATGACAATTATTATTCTTTGCCATATATAATAGACATAATTATAGTATATGTAGTACATAATAGTAATATAATATTGTAAGAATGTAGGAATATATACGATATATGCTTATACTTATATAGCTCATATTGTACACAGGTACAATGCTTCAAAATTGCTTGAGTTTGGAACCGAAACATTGAATGGGTAAATAAATTGAGATCTGTGATCATATTTTGAGTGGCTTCTTGACTCTTTTTTTATTGATTTGGGACTTCAGCAGCAAGCACCTTTACTTTTCTACTTTTTCCTACTGTTCTGTTAACTTCATTTATAATTCTTACTACATAATATCCCGCTGCACATTATTTTATATTTAAGTCAGATAAATGGAACTTTTGATGATCAAAATTAAAATACCCCCAAATAGTTAATTTCAGGGCAATAAATCTTTCACTACAGATTTTATGATCGTTTCCTAAATGCAGTTTATATTGTTTGGCAATTTGTCTTGAACTGTAGAAAAGCTTCCATGCCATCAATCATTAACTGGAATAAGGATACAGTGGCTCTTTTAAAGAATAGCTGGATAGTTAGAGAGCCAGTTGGATAATTGCTCAGTGATCACTAGGAGCAAATGAGCCATACATTCTACTATCAACAATCGGCATTATATCAGACTTGTACTGTAATTCTATCCACTAATTACCCTACAGCCTTCCGGTTGGAAACACTTAACATGAATCTTTTCACAGCTTCTAAGGCCCCATTTCAAACAACAATAACACATTCAAAGAGGTTCTTTTTAACTCATTCCCCTAAGGTGATCCATGCTGGGAAGCAACATGTTACAAGGTATTAGACATATTGTATTTCTTAGGGCTTATTCAGACGAACATGGGGAAACTCGTACATGAAAAACAGCCGTTTTTCACGTTCGTGTTGCCCCCGTGCAGGTCCCGTTTTCATGGATCCCCATAGACTTGAGTTTATGGAGGGATACGTGAAAACGGAAGAAAATAGGACATGTTTTATTTTTCAACGGACCCGTCACACGGTCCATTGAAAAAACGGCCAAGTGAATCGCCCCATTAAATACATGTGTCCGTTGTTTTAACGCTCGTCACACGGATGTATTCTACGTTCGTCTGAATAATTCCTTAAGAAAATGGCTATACAAGGGAGGTGACAACGTTATGGTCTAAAATAAAACAAAAGTATTTGACACCACAACAACATTCTGCTTAATAATGAAAAGTAATAAACCACATGTGTTCTATTTGCTGGATGTTGTATTTTGTATTATAAAGATTTTAGCTATTTCATAAATCATCTTAAAGAGGCTCTGTCACCAAATTATAAATGCCCTATCTTGTACATAATGTGACCGGCGCTGTAATGTAGATCACAGCACTGGTTTTTATTTCCAAAAATTATCTATTTTGACCAAGTTATGACCTATTTTAGATTTATGCTAATGACTTTCTTAATAGACAACTGTTTTACTTTTTGAGCAAGTGGGCGTTGTGGAGAGAAGTGTATGACGCTGACCAATCAGTGACCAATCAGCATCATACACTTCTCTCCATTCATTTACACATCACATAGTGATCTTACTAGATCATGATGTGCAGTCACTTACTCACATATTAACGTTACTGAAGTGTCTTGAGAGTGACTAGACATCGCTTCCAGCCAGGATGCGATGTCTATTCACAATCCAGACACTTCGGTAATGTTTGTGTGGGACAGCAAGCGTGATCTTGCGAGATCACGCTGTAAATGAAAGCACAGCGTGATCTCGATGTGCTGTAAGTCCCACACAAACATTACCGAAGTGTCGGGATTGTGAATAGACATCCCGTCCTGGCTGGAGGTGATATCTATTCACTCTCAAGACACTTCAGTAACGTTAACGTGTGAGTAAGTGAAAGCACAAGATCACGATGTCTGAGTACATGAATGGAGAGAAGTGTATGACGCTGATCGGTCACTGATTGGTCAGCGTCGTACACTTCTCTTTACAACGCCCACTTGGTCAAAAAGTAAAAACACGCCCAGTTGTCTATTAAGAAAGTCATTAGCATAAATCTAACTTGGTCAAAATAGATAATTTTTCGAAATAAAAACCACTGCTGTGATCTACATTACAGCGCCGGTCACATTATGTAAGAGATAGGGCAATTATAATGTGGTGACAGAGCCTCTTTAAATGCTTTCTAAGGGCCCGTTCACATCAGCACTCGGTTTTCGTTGACGGGTTCCTTCAGACCTTTCCGTCGGAGGAATCCATCAACGGAAAGGCAAACGGATACTATAGCTTCCGTTTGCATTACCATTGATTTCAATAGTAATGCTTCCGTTGCTAATGGTTTCCATTTGTTTCCGTTCCATAGTGTTTCAGTTTTTTTGACTGAATAAATAGTGTAGTTGACTTGGTATTGCTTATGCCCAAAAAAACAATGGAAACGGAGACAAACGAAAACCATTAGCAATGGAAGCATTACCATTGAAATCAATGGTAATGCAAGAGGAATCTATGGTTTTCATTTGCCTTTCCGCTGATGGGTTCCTCCGACAGAAAGGTCTGACAGAACCCATCAATGGAAACCGAACGCTGATGTGAATATACCCTAAGATACTAAGATTATCCTCTGCAAGTGCTCTAAATAAATAAAAAATAAAACATATATATATACATATTGTTTCTTTTTTAGACAGAAACCAATGTAGAATACAAAAAGAGGCCTACTCAAGGCATAGCCTGACAAGCCCAGAAGCAGATGTGCCTCTACAGACGTCTGCAAAGAACTGAAAGGTCCCAAAGTTGGCCAGATACAGAGACAACAAGCCCGAAGGGATCTGGCCTGTGTGACCTATTCCATCCTGAGTTCAAGCATGCCATCTTGCAAGCCGCCAATGTGACCATTGTAACCTCTTTGCCTCCCTTCTCTTTAACTCTCCATGGTTATAGACACCAACATCTCCGACATGCAGCCTTTAACTATTGTGCCTACTCAAGTAATCTCTTTGGCCAGTGGGCCCTGCCTGCTATTCACCTATTGCAAATAGCTTTCAGTATGTCATCTATGCCCTTGGTGATTGGCAACCAGCTGTTTGCGCACCTGCAGATCCTGCACCAGACCTAGGCCACACATAGATTCTATTTCCTGCTGACTCCACAATTCTTCACAAGGGACAGGTTGCCTGATCCTTCCTTTATTGCTGCATCTGCCTTGTACAAGCTCTGAACCATACTGCTCCAAGTTCACAATGGATGTTAATAGAAGCATTAACTTTTGTCCACAGAAGATAAATTACAGATTGTACAATATATACACTTGTGCACATTGCTATGTAATAGACTAGTGCTATATAAATAACATAAACTAAATAAATATAATTATACTACACTGTGCTGCTGTATACAGTAGCTTTACGATGTAGGTTCTCCTTTATGCAAAAGATAGGATATATCACATTATTATCCTATGCTGCTATTTTCATTGCTACAGTTAAAGGGGTATTCCCAGAATCAACATTTATATCCTATCCACACTGATCACCAGAACGGGGATCCTGGGCCCCCTGAGCACTGTGCTCTGCTGTCTTCGTCAGTCTTGATGGCTTTGAATGGAGAGTCACCGCATATTCTCGTCCATCGCTCCATTCAAGTTCTCCTCACTGTGGTCCTGCAGTGAGGGGTAACGGGGGGCTCGGGAGCCTCGTTCTAGTGATCAGTGGGAATCCTGTGGGCTGGTGCCCGCAGCCATCAGACACTTATCACTTAACCTGTATATAATGTACCGGATACTGAGTGATATAAATGCTGCACTCTCATTATTTACATATATTTCACTAAAAAAACAAATATATTTTCTATCTCTAGGTTTTACAATATACCTTGGCTGACACAACTTCTGTAGCAATATAAATCTAGGGACATAAATAGCCTACCTGTCATTATTTAAGGTTTTACTGGATGCTACAGTCTGTTGCATTCCCAGTCAAAAGTCAAGGTCATGTCAAGGTCTAAATTCTGTAATATCTGCTTGGCAGCCTATCTAATGGCTTTATTTGTCAGCCTAAAGCAAATGACATGACTTTAATTTTCTATTCACCATGTCTTTAAAAAACTTAATTCACTATTTTGCTTTGGCCCACTTTAGATTATTTCTACAACTATAATATAATATTCAGATTTCTAGACTTTTATAAAACTCTATATGAATGTGATGTTTATATAAAATGACCTCCAGCGTGTAGTTTAGCTTTTTGCTTATAATCCTTCTTAGGCCTCATTCAGACTAAAGTAGAGTACGTCCGTGTGACAACCATTAAAACAACGGCCGTCACACGGATGCATGTCTTTCAATGGGGCCATTTACACAACTCTTGTTTCAACGGACCACTTGAAGGGTCCGTCGAAAAATAGAGCATGTCCTATTTTCTTCCGTTTTCACAGATCCCTCCATAGACTCAAGTCTATGGGGATCCGTGAAAACGGGACCCACACGGGGGCAACTCGGACGTGAAAAATGGTAGTTTTTCACGTTCGAGTTTCCCCATGTTCGTCTGAATAAAGCCTTAGTCTGAGTTTTACAGTACATTCAGTGAAATATTAGGGAAATGCATTAACATGGCTAGGTAGTAGTCATCCAAAGGTCCCTCAGCTAACTTGCTATCCTGTCAGCAGACTACTGGTTGCTGCTTATGGCAGCCTGAAGTATGTGAATGGGACACAACTATAGTCTTTAGTGAAGCAGTCAGTAGTCTCTTAATAGGCTGTCAGGTCAGATGACAACTGCCTTTACTTTGTGTTATTTCTGCTGCCACTTAATGACAGCAGAGGAGGGATTTGTTATGTTTTCATAATTCCCAGATTTAAAAAGAGTGAGCCGCGCACATGTGGAGCCGTGGCACCATTCATTCTGTGCCTTGAAGGAGCAGCCAACAACCATCTTGTTTGGTGGAGCAGGGGTTAAGAGATGCCCTAAATGTTGAAAACAGGAAAAACCCTTTAATTTATTTCACAGGTTTTAAAGGTAAGTATGAGATACTGTTATTTCTATCAGCAAGCACAAGCTTAAGGCACCATGATAATATTGTACTTCAAGTGTCAGAGTGTTGTCACTCTTTAGAACAGATGTAAATTGCATTCAAAATACTCAGCTTCATTGGTGACACAATGCTATTAACATGATCATTCCAACTGCTGCTGAGCATAGTTACAACTCATAAAAGCATTAGTAAGGTGCGGGAGAGTCAATTCACACTCACACATCAAAAGACACTTCTAAATGGTGTGAATGGCTAAACATAATAAAACAAGAGCCTATTTTAATTTCCCATCTCCTTTAATATTTAACCATCCTTTGGTTTGACACTAAACTTGGGGTGGTCTCATTCTGTTACTGCTGTGTTTGAAAACTATTATGCTTTGATATTTGTTCAAGTTTAATACCATATTGTAGAATACCTTAGGAGATTATGGTACCACGTAACTAAAAAAATAATATACTGTGATATTAAATAATATAACATTCATAATGGTTATCAGTAGCTTTTTTTAAGATTGTCATTTAGTGAAACTCCATCTTTAGATCCATTTTCATTAATACATAAGGAAATTGCATAATTGCTAATTTGCCAGACATAGTGATATCATATAAAATGCTCCCGTAAGGCATTATGCACACAGAATCTCTATGGCTCAATAATAATTCATTCAGAATACAATAGAAAAAAACAACTCTGCCTGCCTCCGTATAAAATGAGACTCATATATGGGTACAGTTGGGTACCATAGAGTGCTTAGCGTACGTATCATGGTTCTGTACAATTCAGAGGTTGTATGGCATTGGGATTAGGCCGTGTGCATGAACACTTAAGGCCATTTTACACAGGCCAATGATCGGGCGAATGTGCGTTCATATGAACGTGTGTTCCCAATCATTTCCCTGTGGAACATGCAAACGCTCGTTCATTGGCTGATCTGTTCGTTTGTGCAGCCAATAAAATATATCCCTGTATAAAAGGGGAAATGTGCTGCCGACATGATGGTAATGCATGTGTCAAGGAATCACTACTTGAGCAACCTGAGTGCAAGTTTATGGAATTGTTACACGAGAAATTCCCCAAAATACAGCTGGAGACTGTCTGGATCAAGCATGCAGGTAAATCCGCTACCTCAAGTCCGTCACCATTCTGGTCAGCGGAGTCTAAGGCTACCCTATGGTCTTACCAAAGCGCACCACAAGGCAGGTTGGATTTGGCTGCATAGAACCCAGGTTGCTTTTACAGAATACGGTGTTGGACAGGAGGTGCAACTGCAGGCAATACCAGAACGGATAACCAGACAAGCCAGAGGGGTAATCAGCAAGCAGAGTACAAAACCAGGAGATACTAAAAGTCCAAATAGTCAAGGTGATACACAGAGTAACCAGGAGCTTGATCAGACACATGCATACACAAGAAAAATCACAAGCAACAGTGAGAAAACTGAACAGATTCAAATACTCCATTCTTGGCCCTGATAGGTTGCAGACAGAGAAATTAGATTAACTCTGTATCTCAAACCAGAGCCACCCAGAAGCTTGGCTAGTAGTCATGACAACCTTAAAGTGACGGACGTTTACTAACAGCATGGGGCAAATGTTCGTAGTAATGATTGTTTGTCCCCATAAATCACCGATCATAGATCATTATAAAAGGAGCAAACGAGCGCCGATCGACGAGCTGTCTCGTTGATCGGTGACCGTTTTCACGGCCAATATCGGGCCATGTAAAAGAACCATTAGACTGAGGCTTATTTAGATGACAACTCATTCTTGAATTTGTAATTCGGCAAAGTTAAACCCTTAACAATCACCAACCGTCTTTTGAGGGAAGGCAGGGCAGGTGCTTCGTCTACAGCGGTCTCTTTTGTCGTCGCTGTAGAAGAGGCTGTTGAGCGCTCATCCTCTAAGCAGGAGCTGGGATCGGAAAACATTCAGACCCTAGCTTATTTAACCCTTTGATCGGCGCGGTCCGTGTCCAAGGCATGATTGCGTTACCGGCAACCCAAATAGAAGACCAGGGAATCTCTCTGCAATCAGCCCTGGGGACGTAAAAAGGACCCCAGGGCTGTCTGTACAGTTTGCCTGCTGTTAGGGCACACTATGTACTGCCCTAACATAAGCCTGTGTCATATTCTAGCATTTTGTGTTAGAACAGGGTTTAGGGGACCCCGTTCTAGATATAGGTGTGGGCCCAAGAGGTGGGAGCCGCATCTATATGATATTTATGACATATCCTGTGGATATGTCATAAATGTCCCTAATGGGAAAACCGCTTTAAGGCCGGGTTTTCATGGGTCGGATACACTGCGTAAAAATAACAGTGTATCCGACCTGTAACCCGCAGTACATTTCATTCGAAAAATCGCACCACATTGTTGTGCGTTTTTTCAGATGGATTTTCCGCTGATGAGAGCAGCAGAAAAAAACGCTCACACTTACCTAGGTCGTTGTTATGGCGACGCGTCCCTCCTGTACAGTCCCGTCCGGCCTCCCTGAGTAACGTTGTAGCCTATGTGACCACTGCAGCCTGTAATTGGCTGCGGCGGTCACATGGGATGCAACATGATCCCAGGAGGCCAGACTCAGGGGCGGACATACCGCATGTGCAGCCGGTGCAGCTGCACAAGGGCCCCGCGTGGGAAGGGGGCCCGTTCCTCTGCTGGCCGACTCAGTTCTCAGCTGCGCGATGCTGAGGACTGAGACAGAGGCCCGTGGACCACTGGCGTAGCTATAGGGGTCGCAGCGGTCGCAATTGCGACCGGGCCCCGAAGCCAGGGGGGCCCACGGCCCCCCGCACCACATCAATAAAAAGTTACTATAGTAACTCGGGCCGCGGGCCCCTGTTACTATAGTAACATACTTTACTTACCTTCCTGGTTCCGGATCGCAGCGGAGGTCCTGACGTCAGGCGCTGTGCGCAGCACATGACGTCACAGCGCTATGCGCCGCGCACAGCATCGAGACGACAGAACTCCCGCCGCGGCCGAAGAGGAAGGTAAGATAGCCCTGACTGGCGGGGTCCGACTCCTGGGACCCGCCAATCAGCTGTTTTGAAGGGGCCGCAGCACTCGTACGAGAGCTGCTCCCCTTCATTCCTGTCACTTCATTCCGGTCACACTGTGAATCGGTTTCGGCGATTCACAGTGTGGGCGAGTAGTGAAATGAAGGGGAAGCAGCTCTCGTACGAGTGCTGCGGCCCCTTCAAAACAGCTGATTTGCGGGTCCCGGGCGACACATCAGCTATTGATGGCCTATCCTGAGGATAGGCCATCAATGTTTAGGGACTGCACAACCCCTAAGCCTACGATGTAGCAGGCTTAGGGGGCCCATGAGACAGGATCACAGATTGTGTGATGCTGTCTGCTGGGCCCTGTATCTAAGCCAATCACATGGTAGGCTTAGATACATGGCCCATGCGTGATCCTGTCTGCTGGGCCCTGTATCTAAGCCTACCACACTGTAGGTTTAGATACAGGGCCCCAGCACACAGTAATCTTATACTGTATAAGATTACTGTCTGCTGGACCCTGTATCTAAGCCTACCTTGTGGTAGGCTTAGATACAGGGTCCCACAGACAGTATCACACATGGGCCCTGTATCTAAGCCTTAGGGTATGTGCACAGACACTAATTACGTCCGTAAGTGACGGATGTATTTCGGCCGCAAGTACCGGACCGAACACAGTGCAGGGAGCCGGGCTCCTAGCATTATAGTTGTGTACGATGCTAGGAGTCCCTGCCTCGCTGCAGGACAACTGTCCCGTACTGTAATCATGTTTTCAGTACCGGACAGTTGTCCGGCAGCGAGGCAGGGACTCCTAGCGTCGTACATAACTATGATGCTAGGAGCCCGGCTCCCTGCAGTGTGTTCGGTCCGGTACTTGCGGCCGAAATACGTCCGTCAATTCCGGACGTAATTAGTGTGTGTGCACATACCCTAACACATGTGTTACTAATCATTTTTTGTGTGTTTTCTTACAGGTTCGGTCGTTGGACTACGGCGGATTCCAGGACTACTTCGATGACAGCTTTTTTTTTTATTAATAAAATGGTTAATGAGGGTTGTGTTTTTTTTTTTTATTTCAATAAAATATTTTTTCTATGTCTTTGTGTTTTTTTTTAAACTATATTACTACCGCCTTAGTAATGGCCGCCGGCTGATTGACAGCATCCATTGCTAAGGCAGGGCTTAGTGTTAGCCGGTGCAGAGGCTAACACTAACCCCCTTTATTACCCCGGTACCCACCGCCACCAGGGGTGCTGGGAAGAGCCGGGTACGATCCAGTACCTGACCATCTGTAGTGATGGTCGGCCACTGGGGTGGCCGCAGGCTGGTATTATCAGGAGGGGAAAGGCCAGATACAGTGGCCCTTCCTACCCTGGTGATGCTAGGCTGCTGCTGCTTTATTGTATCTGGCTGGTTATGAAAATGGGGGGGACGCCACGTCATTTAAAAAATAATTGGAAAGAACGATGTCGGGTCCCCCCCAATTTTCATAACCAGCCAGATACAACACAGCAGCAGCAGGCAGCATTACAAGGGTGGGAAGGGCCACTGTTTTTGGCCTTCCCCAGCCTAATACTACCAGCCTGCGGCCACCCCGGTGCCTGCCCGTCACTACAGCTGGTCGGGTACTGGTTTGTACCCGGCTCTTCCCAGTACCCCTGGTGGCGGTGGGTACCGGGGTAATAATGGGGGTTAGTGTAGACTCTGCACCGGCTAACATTAAGCCTCGCCTTAGTAATGGAGGTTGTCAATCAGCCAGCGGCCATTACTAAGGCGGTGATAATAAAGTTTAAAAAGATACAAGCACATAGAAATTTTTTTTATTGAAATAAAAACACAACCCTCATTAACCATTTTATTGAGAATAAAAAAAACGCCGTCATTGAAGTCCTCGTATCCGAAGTCCAACAACCGAACCTGTAAAAAAAACACAAACACACAAAAATAATCAGTAACACATAAAGAAGCAAAATTATTATTCTTACCTTTCCTGGGTCCAGCGCTGGAGCCGCAATGTCAGCGAGCTGGGCCCTGTATCTAATCCTATCATGTGTGATACAGTCTGCTGAGCTGTGTATCTAATCCAATCATGTATGATACTGTGCTGGGCCCTATATCTAATCCGATCATGTGTGATACTGTCTGCTGAGCCACTGTATCTAATCCTATCATGTGTGATACTGTCTGCTGAGCCACTGTATCTAATCCTATCATGTGTGATACTATCTGCTGAGCCACTGTATCTAATCCTATAATGTGTGGTACTGTCTGCTGAGCCACTGTATCTAATCCTATCATGTGTGATACTGTCTGCTGAGCCACTGTATCTAATCCTATCATGTGTGGTACTGTCTGCTGAGCCACTGTATCTAATCCTATCATGTGTGGTACTGTCTGCTGAGCCACTGTATCTAATCCTATCATGTGTGATACTGTCTGCTGGGCCACTGTATCTAATCCTATCATGTGTGATACTGTCTGCTGAGCTGTGTATCTAATCCTATCATGTGTGATACTGCCTTCTGAGCCACTGTATCTAATCCTATCATGTGTGATACTGTCTGCTCAGCCACTGTATCTAATCCTATCCATAGTTTATAGGGTCGTAGTGCTATAGATATGCTATGCTGTCTCCTATACACACACTTTTTTTTGGGGCGGACACATATGTATTGGGGCTATTTCCCGGACATTTTAAGCCCTGAGGGTATGTTCACACGGCAGCGTCTGTTACGGCTGAAATTACTGTGCTGTTTTCAGGAGAAAACAGCACCGTAATTTCAGCCGTAATGGCATGTGCAGGCGTCTTTTGCTGCGTCCACTACGGAAGTAATTGAAGCTGGTTTTCCATGGAGTCCATGGAAAACGGCTCCATTTACATCTGAAGAAGTGACAGGCAGTTTTTTACGCGCCGCCTTTCGACAGCGGCGCGTAAAAAAAAATGACCATCGGCACAGAACATCGTAAGACCCATTCAAATGAATGGGCAGATGTTTTCCGACGCTTTTGAGCCGCATTTTCGGATGTAATTCAATGCTAAAACGCCCAAATTACGTCCGTAAATAGTGTGTGTGTGAACCCAGCCTTAGTGACGCACCGGCTGCTAGTGCTGCATTGTTGGGTCACTTAGGAGACCCAGCGATGCAGCTGAAAGCGGACCGTCGGCCATGAGAAGTTTGCGGGGTGGGGGGGGGGGGGCCCTGGCACATTATCTGCACAGGGGCCTTTTGCAGTCTGTGTCCGCCACTGGCCAGACTGAACAGAGAAACAGACTTCTGGTTAAGTATGTTTTTGTCTTTTTCCGTATTTTCAATTTTTGTGGCGTAATCGCTGTGAATACGCCGCAAAAGTCGCAACACTTGGCTTTCTGTTGCGGAATTTGCATCCCTATTAAATTCAATGGGGAAAACCTTCAACGGAAAATCAACTGACATGCTGCATAAATTTACATGCTGCAGATTTAAATTCTGCACCGCAGGTCAATTAATTAGGGCACGTTCAGACGTTGCAAAGGCTGAAGTCCACAGTGAAATTCCGCTGCTTCTGCGGAGTGAAAATTATGCACCGCAGCCTAAATTCCACAATGTTATTTTATGCAAAGTCTGTGACAAAGTTACCTAAAAAGGTATAGAGACCAATGAAAAAAACGGCTACTGCAGATTTCCACAGCAGAATGTCCGCAGAGGAATTAAACAGCAATTCCGCTGCGTGCCCTTAACGTTTACGCTGCATTTTTTTCAGCAACGTGGTCATGAGACTTTTCTAAATCTCATCCACTTTGCTGCTACTGTAAATGCTGCGGAATTTGCGCACAGAATTCCGTTGCGGATATTCCGGAGCGTTTACGCTACATGGGAACCCGGCCTAAGGCCTTTTCAGGCCCGGTCATTAAGGGGTTAAAAGGAACATTGTTTTTGGCCATTCGGACAATGGGTGCCGTTCCATAAAGTCAAAGTTTCCTTGTGCCCACATGTGTACTAAACTACATCTCCCCATAGAGGTAATGATAAAACGAAATGCCTACTGTGAAATGTCTATTGAATCTTAACATCGAAATCCTACAGCCAAATTGCATGAAAACGTTTGTAATATATTTTTATGAAATGTATGTGTTACATTTTTTATTAAAATTAAATTATATACCCTGTATATCAATGTAATGTGCGGCACCAATTCTTTGTGTAGGTAAGGTTTTAAGATTTTTATTATTTTCATGTGCACAATACTAAAAATGTGATTTATATGCTCCACCAAATGATCATGTTATTTTATATGTATATATTTTATGTATCTTTTATGCACAGTATCTTTGTATCTTTATCTTTTCTATGTCTTCTAGATTTCTAAGTTTAATACAATGTTATCTGCAGCAAGCAAAGACTGATTTAAATTTACAATAAAATGTCATATACTATTAATTAAAATGAATGTGCATGTGAAATACAGTACTTGTCCTCTGTAAAATATGACAAACCCAGCGGGATAAGTAAATCCCACAGGTGTCTCCAATCAAGTCTGGTCAAGTCATATGGGAAATGGGTGGGAGATGCTTCAAGTCATGTTCAGGACATTGAGGTCAACAGTGTCAAGAGTTACTTTAAAGAGTTGTGTAGGCTCCAATGACCTCTAGAAAGAGGGCTGCTTCCTCTCAGGACTAGTAGGCTAAAGAGTGTTTGATGAAATTGTTATCTTTCCTAAACCAATGATTAATAGATGCTGGACAGAAGAAGTTTGTTTGTCTTTAAAGGACTATGTTGTCATCAAAAGAAAGGAAACGTTATGCAAAACTCATTCAGTGCATGGATTCAAATACCATGATAAAAATAAATAGGGGCAGACAGGAGTCATCACTAAAGAAAATATTGGGAACGAAAAAAACCTATTTGCAGAGGCGAAAGATTTAACAAGGAAAGATAAAAGGATAGAAAACAGAAGTAGAGCGAGAGTCGATGGAACTGTCCAGTGATGGGAGCAGTTGTATAAACTTGAGGATAAGCAGGGAGAGCGCAAGAATGAGGGACAATTATGACAAACACAAACAAGTATCTTCATGGCTGTACATTATCCCACACAGTGTGTACCAAGACAAAGAAATCTTATAAACAATGAGAAAATTCAACTTCAACAATATGATATTAAATGTTCTTATAATAGCACACAATGAGTTTATTGGATATGTATTACACCTCCTTCAGCTAGCAGAGGTAGGTTTTGTAGGGAGTTTGTTAGCCTTCAGTATCCTATTGTATCATTAGTGACAACTTATAAGCATAAGCAAGTGTCAACTTACGACAAATTTTGTCAGCTCCAGAACTAACCTTCAAACTCCTATAAAATGATTAATACATATTTATAAATCCTTCGTATAGCAAATTGGGCCAGAGAACAGATTCACCATAACAGACTGAGGTAATACACCTATAGATCATCTAGTCCCAGTAATGAAGGCATCTCAATGATTGGTCATACCTTTTATTTAAAAGCACAAAACCTTGATCCATAGTTTTTATTGACTAGACTCATCCATTGTTACGGTCAATATAATGTAGACTGATGTGGAAAGTACAAAGCTAATTTAATTTAACATATTAAAAAATAATTCAGTATATAACTAAAATTATAACTGCATTGTGCTTATCTATGCCTCCTTTTCCAAAAAGTTGGTCCACATGGTAGTAGATTTGTGCTATTCAGTACAGTTACTGGGTATGTGGTGAATTGTACCAGCATTGGCAATTATATGATGCCAACTAGGGTTTTGAATGGCAACCTAAGATGCAAGTCACAGGTCTTAAATTCTGTTTGTTTTTGACTGAGAACATAATGTCAATTTAGAATTAATAGTTTATTAATAGCTTTTGCATTGAAAAATCAATAACAGTTAGATCTAATAGATTTTAACCCCTTCGCGCACCATGGCATGCTATTACGTCCTGGTTCGGGGGTAGAAGTATAGAGCGGTCATGTGCTAAGCCCGCACTATACACTGCGGGTGTCAGATGTGCTTTAAGCCCTCAAATGCTGCAGTCAGTTGCGACCGCAGCATCTAGGACGTTAAAATAAGGGGGGTGCCCTCGGACAGCTCATCGGCGCCCCCACAACGTGATCGTGGCGTGCCCATGGTTTTCATGGCAGCCCAGGGGCCTAATAAAGGCCCCCAGGTCTGCCTTTGCTCTGCCTCTGTTGAGCAGGCTTCTGTTAACAGAAGCCTGTAAAAATGACAATCTACTGCAATGCATTAGTATTTCAGTAAATTTTACCAGTGATCTAATGATCGCTGGTTCAAGTCCCCTAGGGGGACTAATAAAATGTGTTAAAACTGTTAAATAAAGTTTTAACACATTAAAACAAAATATTAAAAGTAAAAAAAAAAACGTTTCCTATTTTTTCCTTTAAAGTAATGTAAAAAAACAAAAAATTGGTATCCCGCTTTTGTAAAAGGTTGGTGTACACCATAAAAAATAAAAAAATTAAAACACCAAAATCGCTGTTTTAAAGTCAATTTTAGCAGTACAAAAAAATTTAATAAAAAGTGAACAAAGAGTTGTATGTACCAAAAAATGGTACCAATAAAAACTAGCTTGTCCCACAAAAAATAAGCCCTCACACCGCTCAATCCACAGAAAAATAAAAAAGTTATGGCTCTCTCAGAATGTGGTGAAACAAAACATTTTTTTTTAAAAGTACAATATAAAAAAAACCCTATATAAATTTGTGATCACCATAATCGTATTGAGATGCAGAATAAAGTTAAGTTGTCATTTTTACCGCACAGTGAAAGCCGTACAATTTTAAACCAATAGAGTAATCACAGTTGTTTCCAATTTCAGCCTGCAATTAATTTTTTTTTCCGTTTCCCAGTACATTGTGTGGTACTTTAAATGGTGCCAGTAGAAACTACAACTCCTCCTGCAAAAAAAAAAAAAGTCCTCACACAACGCCATTGACGGAAATATAAAAAAGTTATGGCTCTTGGAAGGCGGGGAGTGAAAAACGAAAATGAAAAAGCAAAAAAGGGATTAGTCCCGAAGGGGTTAATCCTGGAGATATATAAATTTTTTAAATGGTAGCAGAAGTAAAGACTGTTTCAATTATTGCTTCTTTTTAGTATTTGATAAGTAATTAAATATATTTTACCATTTGCTGATCTTCAAAATCCTGTGTTATGAGATCAGTAATGCACTTTTTCAGATGAAAGGCTAGAAGAAAAACATAAACCCAAACTGCTATATGATGAAAAAATCCATTTCCTGAAACATAAGCAGCAATTGTGGCATAGCATAAGACGCAATGAGTATTTCTGCATAAATCTGCTCTTGATTTAATATGACATGTCTTTATTCCTGGAAGCAGGAAGCTCCTAGAGGTGAACATACCACATGAAATACTTGTTGAACTTTAAAACATTATTATAGATATGGTGAAGCAAAAATATCATGCAATTTGTAATGTTCGAGCATCATGTCCCAATTTTCCAGTATTTGTAACCTTCTGGCTTAACATTCAGCTCCTGAGATTTATAGGACATGGATGCTAAAAGCCAATATATTTGAGAAGGTAGACTCTCTTTTAAATATATATATATATAGTCTTAACATTGAAACCACAGGTAAAGTCAATAGCCTTGACTATCTCGTGACAATGGCACCTGTCAAGGGGTGGGATATATTAGACAGAGGTGGACAGTCAGTTCTTAAAGTTAATTTGTTGGAAGCAGAGAAAATTGACTAGCGTAAAGGATCAGAGTGGCTTTGACATTAGCTTGCTCCATATGGGGATGCAAAACCGCAGACCGTCCGGAGTTTCCATGCTAACCCCTGACGAGTATCGAAAGCACCTACAGTGGGCACATGAGCATGGCAGAACTGAATCATGAAGCAGGAGAAAGGAGCAAATGACACTCGTTTTTACGGCCCATATCGTGCCGTGTAAAAGAACCTTAAGACAACGAATGTCATAGTTGACAATATACAGATCTTTCAAATTTCTGTCTAGTACTACATTGCATTAAGATTAAAGAAGAGGATAAAATTAGAATCTCTGTAATAGATTAGGGAAGCCACCGTGAAAATAAGATATGTTACCTTTATACGAAAATCTAAATATTCAACTACATACCTATTGGTTATAATTATAAAACAATGCACCATATCTAGTAAAAGGAAATGATCTTTAAGAAGTTGACCAATAGATGACCACCAGAAAGTCCTACAATTTTATGAGCTGACATTCTAATACAGTCTGACCTCTACTCAGTTGCTTTCATCCATTGTGAGTATTCTGTCCACATTGATTTAAAGGGAATGTGTTGCCAGCAAAACATGTATTTTTTTTTTTAGTTAAACAATTAGTGTGTAGGTGATTAAACATTGTTCTAATTTTTTTTATTTTTTTCACGAGTCAGGAAATATTATAAATTGGATTCAATTTATAATATTTCCCAGCACTGGTCACTAGATGGAGCAATTCCCAAAATTGCAGCATTGCATGTGGTAAAGCAACCACATTCCTTTATGCTGCAAAATTGGGAAAAAATCCCTCGCTCTAGTGAGCTCTCAGAATCCCCCCCTCCTTTATCCTGGCTAGTGCCGGGAGAAACGAGGGGTTTGAACGGTCTAACCTCCTACACTGTGTGTCGCCATTTTTTGAGCTAACACACAGTGTAGAAGGTTTACATACACTAGTAAAACACACTGAAACACGAACATACATAGAAATCACTTACCTGCTCCAGTCGCCGCCGCTCCCTCCGGTCCGTCCGCTCCGTCTGCTGCCGCTGCTCCATGTGCACAAGTCCGGAAGCCGCGACCGGAAGTAGTAATCTTACTGCCCGGCCGCGACTTCCGGTCCACAGGAAAATGGCGCCGGACGGCGCGCATTTCAAATCGGACTGTGTGGGAGCGGCACATGCGCCGTTCCCACACACACGGCGTACACCATAGTGGATGGAACGGGCCCCGTTCGCAGTCCCTATGGGACTGGAGCTGCCGTATTCCATGTCTGTATGTGTCGTTAATCGACACATACAGAAATGGAAAAAAAAATGGCAGCCCCCATAGGGAAGAAAAAGTGTAAAAATAGAAAAAAGTAACACACAAACACACAAATAAATATAAACGTTTTTAATAAAACCCTAACATAAAACTGATATAAAAAAATAAAATTTGGTGACACTGTTCCTTTAAATACCTTATCCTTTCTCCTTACTACATTGCCTACAAGATTACACCCTGCAAATGCTACTGACTAAAGAAGATGTACAACATCTGCTCATGCCTAAACCAAATGGACCCCATTATCTATGCATTCTTTGATCACCCTATCTTCTTCAAAATCTATCCTCATTTAACCTATTTGACATGTCCCTTGTCTATATCATTCACCATTTTATTTTCTTATTTTCTTAAAACGGGACATATATACTTCATATCTTAGATTATTTTAGATTTTAAAGACTTGTGTACTTTTTGGCAAATTGTGAAAACTGCCCATGTAACCTACTTTTTTCCTGAAATCAAAGTCCTACATACACCCGACAAGAACAAAACATGGCTCATCTTGGAACCAGACCATGTAGACATTAAGAGCTCGAATGTCTACAGGCTGGTTTTCTTCTATTGGTGGATGTTCAACCTTAGTGAATAGGTTAGAGCCTTCCAAGGCTAGCCTGAGAACTTTGATAGATATAGGGTTACCCTGTGTCAGCTATTAAGAAAAGGGATGGCTATTACATGGCCACGCATGAAAGAACTCAAGAAAATATCTTAATCTAATCTTCAATTTGGTCTTTAAAGCGCTAAAATGCACTGGCTGTGCTATAGGGGCAGGCTGGAGGGAAGAGTTAATTGCACCTAAATCTTCTCAATCCCATTCCTCTGCCTTGTACCAGAACTCTAGGTAAATGCTATAATTTGCTAATCGTTGTCAGTCTGTGTTTTCTCAGTGTTTGCAATGCATGTATTTTATGACAATATGGATTAATGTTCTCCAACATATTTTATTCAACTCTCACAAAATACTGTAAAGTAGTAGAAAAAAAAAAAGTAGTAAAAATAATAAATATTTAAATACTTTCACTACCTAATAGACCAAGCAATTGTGGAAGTTTTTCATTAATAATATTCTAAAATTAGCTTTGACAGAATTCATCTCTAAGCACCTGAGTGTTAATTATAGATCCTCGGCTTGTGTCAGTGAATTTAGTCATTCAGGAGCCTTTGCTGTGAAGTTATGTCTCTTGTCACTAGAGTGTGTCATTGTAAGCCTTGACTAGTGCACATGGGCTGTCTGCTTTCCAACAATAGAGGCAGCTCCCCAGGGAGGCAAATGGCAGACAGCAGCTTTCTATTCCTTTCAACAGACACTTAGAGGTCTGTTACTTATTATCTTTTTGAAGAAAGGCCACAGGTTTTATCCAGTAACATGAGCTTATATCAGAATGGAAATCACGGTGGATGATGTAGTTGAGACAGTTTAACGAGACAAACTTTTTTTGGTTTTTAAAAAGTGAAACGGAAAACATGTTCGGCTTTTCAGAAGGATTATTTTTTCTAGTCTATCAGCAGAACAATCTCTTCTTTAGTCAATGTTAAAATGCCTAAACAAAAGATACTAGACAGACAATAGGAAGGAAATGGATTGTAAAGAAAAATGAATGAAGTGATGTGGTTAAAGCCTAAATGTTTGCCCTTGTTGATAAAAGTACTGCCTATATTTAGTACTAGTGATTGGCTTGTAGGGAGTCAAAAGTGAGAGCAAAAGGAAGTAAGCTTAGAATTGAATACACCAATACAAATGAAGGACTACAAAGGTGGTTGAAAACAAGAAACAAATACAGAAACAAAGTGACCTCAAGAGTCCTATTGTATTGATCTGTCAGTCAACGTGTAACCAATGGAAGGCTCCACTTGCTTGAATGACATCATGCATTTCATGGAAGCTTTCCACAACTTAATACTGAGGTTTGAGGTAAATTTTTTGCATGTTTCTACTTAAATAGTACAATATTGAGTGGATCAGACCACTTTTCCCTAGCTTTGTATTATGCTAGACCCATATTTCCATCTCTCCAATGTGCCAAACCACTCCTCCAACTCTACTATGTGCATGGCAATTAATTTCCATCTCCGTTACAGTATGTACTAGATCAGTCCTTCTTAAATTCTCCCATGTTCCAGACTACTACTTCACCATCAGTCCAACAGTATGTATTAGGTTACACCTCCCTTAGGTCTCCTGACTGCTTGACCACTCCTTCACCAAGTCTACTATATTCTATATTCTAGAACACTTCTTCCCCAACTCTGTTACATTCAAGAAGGGACCTTGCATATTTATGATATGGTTTATCCCTAACGTACCTTTATTTGTAGGTCATTTGCAACGCAAAAAAAACAGAAATGACATGGCTATCATTGTTCACTAAAACACATGACCTGAGGTCCCCTCATTGATGTTGCAGCCAAATAATCCATGACATGACGGTATTATGATTACTGATATGTCATCTTTACATTGCAGTCTCACTTCAACGCCTTTTAAAAGGAAGTTTACAAAAATGAAGATCATGTTTCATAAACATTTCAAAGGTAGGATATAGCACTTATTCTTATTTGGCGATCAAATGTGTAATCATATTTCCTGGGACGTTTTAATGTGATAGATGAGGAATTAAGATTTATTCAGTTATAGAGTGGAAAATACTCACATTGGGTCATAGTTACTAGAGAGGTAGTATAGGGGTTAGTATTCGGCTCTCTACTTTTCAATATGTTTATTAAAGGTTTATTCCCATCACAGAAATAGATTTCATAGCGCTAGAGCAAGCCATTCACTTGAATGGAGGTGTGACGCAGCTTCCTACACAACAGGTGGAAAACTGTGAAGGGGACACAGAGCTAAACAAGCACTGTGACTTCTACATGCCCACCGACAGCAGCCGACTAAAAAGTGATGGCATATTTTAGTGATAAGAATATCCCTTTAATGGCTTTGTACACGATTTACAGAGTAACATTCCAATATCTTTAGATGATACTAAGCTTTATACAGTTGTTAACAAAGAAGAAGATAATATTATATTGGAGAGATAAGTGAAATCTAGCGGCTTGTGCAGATAATTGACAAATTAAGTGTCATGTAAATAAATATAAGGTTATGAACTAGGATTCAGAAAACACATTTTGCCATCAAAACACAGGGTAAAACTAACACTAAGCTCCTTCCCGCCGCAGCCATTTTTCAGATTTTCACTTTAATTTTTTCCTTCCAAAAGCCATAACTTTTTTATTTCTCCGTCGATATAGTCCTATGAGGGCTTGACTTTTGCGGGATGAGCTGTAGTTTTTCATGGTACCATTTATTGTACCAAACAATGTACTAGAAAACTGGGAAAAAAATTATTTTTGGGGTAGAAAATGAAAAAAACAGCCATTCCTTCATTGCTTTTTACGCTTCGTTTTTATGGCATTTACTGTGCAATTCAAATGACATGTTAAATTTATTATTTTTACTTCTTTTACAAGGAAAAAAGTAAATGTAAAAAATAAAATAAAAATTTGTGTATCCAAATTCTGAGAGCCATAACTTTTTTTATTATTTCCGTTGATTGAGCTGCATGAAGGCATATTTTTTTGCAGAACAAGCTGTAGTTTATAATGGTACCATTTTGGGTTACATGCAAGCGTTTGATCACTTTTTATTCCATTTTTGTGGGAGATGAGGTGACCAAAAAACAGCGATTCTGGCAGATTTTTTAATTTTTTACGGCGTTCACCGTATGGGTCAAATAATGATATATTTTAATAGTTCAGACTTTTACAGATGCGGCTATACCAATTATGTTTATTTATTTGTTTTTAACAGTTTTAGGGGGAAATGGGATAAGAGTTTCTTTTTGAACTTTTAATATTTATTTCTGCATAAAAAAAAAAACATTATTTAACAGATTTTTACAGTTTTTATTAGTCCCACTAGGGGGCTTGAACTAGTGATCGTTGGATCGCTTGCACTATATACTGCAATACTAATGTATTGCAGTATATCATCTTTCTGACAGGCTTCTATTAAGCCTTCATTAGGGCCTCCATGCTGCCATAACAACCATCGAAACCCCTCTTTCTAATGGCATTTAATGTGTTAAGCATGATTCCGCTCATTACAGTGAAGTGTCTGCTGTAACATACAGCTGACACCTGCTTTGTATGGATAGCCTGTGAGTCTGCTCCATACTTCCCTCTACCCGGCTATGACATAAGTATATGTCATACGTTGGGAAGGGCTTTTAGGGACTTATTAAAGGGATATTGGCGGACAGTAAACATAACTTTGGCAAGCAATGCCAGGTAGCTGCTGCCAGTTTAAATAAAATCATGGGATAGATAAAATATGCATAGATGCACAAGACACGAACATAGTTTTGCCTCTATACAAATCCCTAGTCAGACCATGCATGGAATAATGTGTACAATTTTGGGCATCTGTGGGATTACTCAATCCCCGAAGGCCGCAGCCATGGATCAGTGAGCGCTGGCCCACATCTCCTCCTCAGGAGATGCCAGCACTCACTTCAGCTTCACTCTGCTGTGTCCCGTAGGGTGCGCGCACACGCTCATGCCCGGCTTTAAAGGGCCAGCGCACGCACCTGAATTGTACATCAAATTAGCCCATGATCACCCTGGACTATGAGAAGGGCCCTGACCCTACCTTCATTGCCTGAGCATTGTTGTGCTTACCCGTGTTAGTCTTTGCAAATAGTCCCTTAGTGTTTTTCAGTTCCCAGTGTTCCTGTACCTGCTACCTGTATCCTGTATCCCGTGCTAACTTGTTCCTGTGCCATCGAGAGTTAGAGTCATGTTGTGCCGTATACTACGCCTTCCGTGTTACACCACGCCTGGTGTCTGCCTGCTGCCAAGGTCCCATCCGAGCCTACCATCGCTACTGTCTGAAGTTACCACAGGTACCCTTTTTTGAAGTATAGACTTTGACTTGGTATCCTGTTGGCCAGCTGCTATCCCGCTATGGTGGTATGGCCCAGTGGGTCCATAGATCCATCATGACAAGATGTAATGCAGACACAGCTTAGACCAGACGCTACTCCAGAAAGCTCCAACTCCCACACTATCCACAGCAATTTGCCTAATCAGTACACTAAATAATCTAATCTGCACTAACCTCTCCATTTGCCTCCCCAAACCCATCCAGGGCAGGGAAGAGGGACAGTTTTAGGGGGAAATGGGATAAGAGTTTCTTTTTGAACTTTTAATATTTATTTGTGCATTAAAAAAAACATTATTTAACAGATTTTTACCGTTTTTATTAGTCCCGCTAGGGGGCTTGAACTAGTGATCGTTGGATCGCTTGCACTATATACTGCAATACTAATGTATTGCAGTATATCATCTTTCTGACAGGCTTCTATTAAGCCTTCATTAGGGCCTCCATGCTGCCATAACAACCATCGGAACCCCTCTTTCTAATGGCATTTAATGTGTTAAGCATGATCCCGCTCATTACAGTGAAGTGTCTGCTGTAACATACAGCTGACACCTGCTTTGTATGGATAGCCTGTGAGTCTGCTCCATACTTCCCTCTACCCGGCTATGACATAAGTATATGTCATACGTCGGGAAGGGCTTTTAGGGACTTATTAAAGGGATATTGGCGGACAGTAAACATAACTTTGGCAAGCAATGCCAGGTAGCTGCTGCCAGTTTAAATAAAATCATGGGATAGATAAAATATGCATAGATGCACAAGACACGAACATAGTTTTGCCTCTATACAAATCCCTAGTCAGACCATGCATGGAATAATGTGTACAATTTTGGGCATCTGTGGGATTACTCAATCCCCGAAGGCCGCAGCCATGGATCAGTGAGCGCTGGCCCACATCTCCTCCTCAGGAGATGCCAGCACTCACTTCAGCTTCACTCTGCTGTGTCCCGTAGAGTGCGCGCGCACGCTCATGCCCGGCCTTAAAGGGCCAGCGCACGCACCTGAATTGTACATCAAATTAGCCCATGATCACCCTGGACTATGAGAAGGGCCCTGGCCCTACCTTCATTGCCTGAGCATTGTTGTGTTTACCCGTGTTAGTCTTTGCAAATAGTCCCTTAGTGTTTTTCAGTTCCCACTGTTCCTGTACCTGCTACCTGTATCCCGTGCTAACTTGTTCCTGTGCCATCGAGAGTTAGAGTCGTGTTGTG